>NC_143043.1:56927446-57037446 GCF_057628025.1 Oncorhynchus mykiss | reverse complement strand
TATACAGGAAGTACCAGTTAAAGGCATGGCTATATACAGGAAGTACCAGTTAATAGCATGGCTATATACAGGAAGTACCAGTTAATAGCATGGCTATATACAGGAAGTACCAGTTAAAGGCATGGCTATATACAGGAAGTACCAGTTAATAGCATGGCTATATACAGGAAGTACCAGGTAACATCATGGCTATATACAGGAAGTACCAGTTAAAGGCATGGCTATATACAGGAAGTACCAGTTAATAGCATGGCTATATACAGGAAGTACTAGTTGAAGGCATGGCTATATACAGGAAGTACCAGTTAATAGCATGGCTATATACAGGAAGTATCAGTTAATAGCATGGCTATATACAGGAAGTACCAGTTAATAGCATGGCTATATACAGGAAGTACCAGTTAATAGCATGGCTATATACAGGAAGTACCAGTTAATAGCATGGCTATATACAGGAAGTACCAGTTAAAGGCATGGCTATATACAGGAAGTACCAGTTAAAGGCATGGCTATATACAGGAAGTACCAGTTAATAGCATGGCTATATACAGGAAGTACCAGTTAATAGCATGGCTATATACAGGAAGTACCAGTTAAAGGCATGGCTATATACAGGAAGTACCAGTTAAAGGCATGGCTATATACAGGAAGTACCAGTTAATAGCATGGCTATATACAGGAAGTACCAGTTAAAGGCATGGCTATATACAGGAAGTACCAGTTAATAGCATGGCTATATACAGGAAGTACCAGTTAATAGCATGGCTATATACAGGAAGTACCAGTAAATAGCATGGCTATATACAGGAAGTACCAGTTAATAGCATGGCTATATACAGGAAGTACCAGTTAAAGGCATGGCTATATACAGGAAGTACCAGTTAAAGGCATGGCTATATACAGGAAGTATCAGTTAATAGCATGGCTATATACAGGAAGTACCAGTTAATAGCATGGCTATATACAGGAAGTACCAGTTAATAGCATGGCTATATACAGGAAGTACCAGTTAAAGCCATGGCTATATACAGGAAGTACCAGTTAATAGCATGGCTATATACAGGAAGTATCAGTTAATAGCATGGCTATATACAGGAAGTACCAGGTAACATCATGGCTACTGTATATACAGGGTTGCTGGGTACAGGGTATTTGAGGGTATTTGTTACTATTCAATGCTGAAGTATAATTACAAGCATTGTATCAAAGGCTTTTATTGACAATTACATTTAGTTGATGCAAAGAGTCAATATTTGTAGTGTTGACCCTTCTTTTTCAAGACCTCTGCAATCCACCCTGGCATGCTGTCAATTAACTTCTGGGCCACATCCTGACTGATGCAGCCCATTCTTGCATAATCAGTGCTTAGAGTTTGTCAGAATTTGTGGGTTTTTGTTTGTCCACCCGCCTCTTGAGGATTGACCACAAGTTCTCAATGGGATTAAGGTCTGAGGAGTTTCCTGGCCATGGACCCAAAATATCGATGTTTTGTTCCCCGAGCCACTTAGTTATCACTTTTGCCTTATGGCTAGGTGCTCCATCATGCTGGAAAAGGCATTGTTCGTCACCAAACTGTTCCTGGATGGTTGGGAGAAGTTGCTCTCGGAGGATGTGTTGGTACCATTCTTTATTCATGGCTGTGTTCTTAGGCAAAATTGTGAGTGAGCCCACTCCCTTGGCTGAGAAGCAACCCCACACATGAATGGTCTCAGGATGCTTTACTGTTGGCATGACACAGAACTGATGGTAGCTCTCACCTTGTCTTCTCCGGACAAGCTTCTTTCCGGATGCCCCAAACAATCGGAAAGGGGATTCATCAGAGAAAATGACTTCACCCCAGTCCTCAGCAGTCCAATCCCTGTACCTTTTACAGAATATCAGTCTGTCCCTGATGTTGTTCCTGGAGAAAAGTGGCTTCTTTGCTGCCCTTCTTGACACCAGGCCACCCTCCAAAAGTCTTCGCCTCACTGTGCGTGCAGATGCACTCACACCTGCCTGCTGCCATTCTTGATCAAGCTCTGTACTGTTGGTGCCCCGATCCTGCAGCTGAATCAACTTTAGGAGACGGTCCTTGCACTTGCTGGACTTTCTTGGGCGCCCTGAAGCCTTCTTCATAACAATTGAACCGCTCTCCTTGAAGTTCTTGATGATCCGATAAATGGTTGATTTAGGTGCAATCTTACTGGCAATATCCTTGCCTGTGAAGCCCTTTTTGTGCAAAGCAATGATGACAGCACGTGTTTCCTTGCAGGTAACCATGATTGACAGAGGAAGAACAATGATTCCAAGCACCACCATCCTTTTGAAGCTTCCAGTCTGTTGTTCGAACTCAATCAGCATGACAGAGTGATCTCCAGCCTTGTCCTCGTCAACACTCACACCTATGTTAACGAGAGAATCACTGACATGATGTCAGCTGGTCCTTTTGTGGCAGGGCTGAAATGCAGTGGAAATGTTGTTTTGGGGATTCAGTTCATTTGCATGGCAAAGAGGGACTTTGCAATTAATTGCAATTTGTCTGATCACTCTTCATAACATTCTGGAGTATATGCAAATTTCCATCATACAAACTGAGGCAAAAGACTTTGTGAAAATTAATATTTGTGTCATTCTCAACTTTTGGCCACAACTGTACATGTAGGTAGGGATAAAGTGACTGTGCATGTAGGTAGGGATAAAGTGACTAGACAACAGGCTAGATAATAGACAGTAACAGCAGTATACTGTAGGTAGAGGTAAAGGATAGATAATAGACAGTAACAGCAGTATACTGTAGGTAGGGGTAAAGGATAGATAATAGACAGTAACAGCAGTATACTGTAGGTAGGGGTAAAGGATAGATAATAGACAGTAACAGCAGTATACTGTAGGTAGGGGTAAAGGATAGATAATAGACAGTAACAGCAGTATACTGTAGGTAGGGGTAAAGGATAGATAATAGACAGTAACAGCAGTATACTGTAGGTAGGGGTAAAGGATAGATAATAGACAGTAACAGCAGTATACTGTAGGTAGGGGTAAAGGATAGATAATAGACAGTAACAGCAGTATACTGTAGGTAGGAGTAAAGGATAGATAATAGACAGTAACAGCAGTATACTGTAGGTAGGGGTAAAGGATAGATAATAGACAGTAACAGCAGTATACTGTAGGTAGGAGTAAAGGATAGATAATAGACAGTAACAGCAGTATACTGTAGGTAGGAGTAAAGGATAGATAATAGACAGTAACAGCAGTATACTGTAGGTAGGGGTAAAGGATAGATAATAGACAGTAACAGCAGTATACTGTAGGTAGGGGTAAAGGATAGATAATAGACAGTAACAGCAGTATACTGTAGGTAGGGGTAAAGTGACTAGACAACAGGATAGATAATAGACAGTAACAGCAGTATACTGTAGGTAGGGGTAAAGGATAGATAATAGACAGTAACAGCAGTATACTGTAGGTAGAGGTAAAGGATAGATAATAGACAGTAACAGCAGTATACTGTAGGTAGGGGTAAAGGATAGATAATAGACAGTAACAGCAGTATACTGTAGGTAGGGGTAAAGGATAGATAATAGACAGTAACAGCAGTATACTGTAGGTAGGGGTAAAGGATAGATAATAGACAGTAACAGCAGTATACTGTAGGTAGGGGTAAAGGATAGATAATAGACAGTAACAGCAGTATACTGTAGGTAGGGGTAAAGGATAGATAATAGACAGTAACAGCAGTATACTGTAGGTAGGGGTAAAGGATAGATAATAGACAGTAACAGCAGTATACTGTAGGTAGGGGTAAAGGATAGATAATAGACAGTAACAGCAGTATACTGTAGGTAGGGGTAAAGGATAGATAATAGACAGTAACAGCAGTATACTGTAGGTAGGGGTAAAGTGACTAGACAACAGGATAGATAATAGACAGTAACAGCAGTATACTGTAGGTAGGGGTAAAGGATAGATAATAGACAGTAGCAGCAGTATACTGTAGGTAGGGGTAAAGGATAGATAATAGACAGTAACAGCAGTATACTATAGGTAGGGGTAAAGTGACTAGACAACAGGATAGATAATAGACAGTAACAGCAGTATACTGTAGGTAGGGGTAAAGGATAGATAATAGACAGTAGCAGCAGTATACTGTAGGTAGGGGTAAAGGATAGATAATAGACAGTAACAGCAGTATACTATAGGTAGGGGTAAAGTGACTAGACAACAGGATAGATAATAGACAGTAACAGCAGTATACTGTAGGTAGAGGTAAAGGATAGATAATAGACAGTAACAGCAGTATACTGTAGGTAGGGGTAAAGGATAGATAATAGACAGTAACAGCAGTATACTGTAGGTAGAGGTAAAGGATAGATAATAGACAGTAACAGCAGTATACTGTAGGTAGGGGTAAAGGATAGATAATAGACAGTAACAGCAGTATACTGTAGGTAGGGGTAAAGGATAGATAATAGACAGTAACAGCAGTATACTGTAGGTAGGGGTAAAGTGACTAGACAACAGGATAGATAATAGACAGTAACAGCAGTATACTGTAGGTAGGGGTAAAGGATAGATAATAGACAGTAACAGCAGTATACTGTAGGTAGGGGTAAAGTGACTAGACAACAGGATAGATAATAGACAGTAACAGCAGTATACTGTAGGTAGGGGTAAAGTGACTAGACAACAGGATAGATAATAGACAGTAACAGCAGTATACTGTAGGTAGGGGTAAAGTGACTAGACAACAGGATAGATAATAGACAGTAACAGCAGTATACTGTAGGTAGGGGTAAAGTGACTAGACAACAGGATAGATAATAGACAGTAACAGCAGTATACTGTAGGTAGGGGTAAAGGATAGATAATAGACAGTAACAGCAGTATACTGTAGGTAGGGGTAAAGGATAGATAATAGACAGTAACAGCAGTATACTGTAGGTAGGGGTAAAGTGACTAGACAACAGGATAGATAATAGACAGTAACAGCAGTATACTGTAGGTAGGGGTAAAGGATAGATAATAGACAGTAACAGCAGTATACTGTAGGTAGGGATAAAGGATAGATAATAGACAGTAACAGCAGTATACTGTAGGTAGGGATAAAGGATAGATAATAGACAGTAACAACAGTATACTGTAGGTAGGGGTAAAGGATAGATAATAGACAGTAACAACAGTATACTGTAGGTAGGGGTAAAGGATAGATAATAGACAGTAACAGCAGTATACTGTAGGTAGGGGTAAAGGATAGATAATAGACAGTAACAGCAGTATACTGTAGGTAGGGGTAAAGGATAGATAATAGACAGTAACAGCAGTATACTGTAGGTAGGGGTAAATGATAGATAATAGACAGTAACAGCAGTATACTGTAGGTAGGGGTAAAGGATAGATAATAGACAGTAACAGCAGTATACTGTAGGTAGGGATAAAGGATAGATAATAGACAGTAACAGCAGTATACTGTAGGTAGGGGTAAAGGATAGATAATAGACAGTAACAGCAGTATACTGTAGGTAGGGGTAAAGGATAGATAATAGACAGTAACAGCAGTATACTGTAGGTAGAGGTAAAGGATAGATAATAGACAGTAACAGCAGTATACTGTAGGTAGGGGTAAAGGATAGATACTAGACAGTAACAGTAGTATACTGTAGGTAGGGGTAAAGGATAGATAATAGACAGTAACAGCAGTATACTGTAGGTAGGGGTAAAGGATAGATAATAGACAGTAACAGCAGTATACTGTAGGTAGGGGTAAAGGATAGATAATAGACAGTAACAGCAGTATACTGTAGGTAGGGGTAAAGGATAGATACTAGACAGTAACAGTAGTATACTGTAGGTAGGGGTAAAGGATAGATAATAGACAGTAACAGCAGTATACTGTAGGTAGGAGTAAAGGATAGATAATAGACAGTAACAGCAGTATACTGTAGGTAGGGGTAAAGGATAGATAATAGACAGTAACAGTAGTATACTGTAGGTAGGGGTAAAGGATAGATAATAGACAGTAACAGCAGTATACTGTAGGTAGGGGTAAAGGATAGATAATAGACAGTAACAGCAGTATACTGTAGGTAGGGGTAAAGTGACTAGACAACAGGATAGATAATAGACAGTAACAGCAGTATACTGTAGGTAGGGGTAAAGGATAGATAATAGACAGTAGCAGCAGTATACTGTAGGTAGGGGTAAAGGATAGATAATAGACAGTAACAGCAGTATACTGTAGGTAGAGGTAAAGGATAGATAATAGACAGTAACAGCAGTATACTGTAGGTAGGGGTAAAGGATAGATAATAGACAGTAACAGCAGTATACTGTAGGTAGGGGTAAAGGATAGATAATAGACAGTAACAGCAGTATACTATAGGTAGGGGTAAAGTGACTAGACAACAGGATAGATAATAGACAGTAACAGCAGTATACTGTAGGTAGGGGTAAAGGATAGATAATAGACAGTAACAGCAGTATACTGTAGGTAGAGGTAAAGGATAGATAATAGACAGTAACAGCAGTATACTGTAGGTAGGGGTAAAGGATAGATAATAGACAGTAACAGCAGTATACTGTAGGTAGGGGTAAAGGATAGATAATAGACAGTAACAGCAGTATACTGTAGGTAGGGGTAAAGGATAGATAATAGACAGTAACAGCAGTATACTGTAGGTAGGGGTAAAGTGACTAGACAACAGGATAGATAATAGACAGTAACAGCAGTATACTGTAGGTAGGGGTAAAGTGACTAGACAACAGGATAGATAATAGACAGTAACAGCAGTATACTGTAGGTAGGGGTAAAGTGACTAGACAACAGGATAGATAATAGACAGTAACAGCAGTATACTGTAGGTAGGGGTAAAGTGACTAGACAACAGGATAGATAATAGACAGTAACAGCAGTATACTGTAGGTAGGGATAAAGGATAGATAGTAGACAGTAACAACAGTATACTGTAGGTAGGGGTAAAGGAGAGATAATAGACAGTAACAGCAGTATACTGTAGGTAGGGGTAAAGGATAGATAATAGACAGTAACAACAGTATACTGTAGGTAGGGGTAAAGGATAGATAATAGACAGTAACAGCAGTATACTGTAGGTAGGGGTAAAGGATAGATAATAGACAGTAACAGCAGTATACTGTAGGTAGGGGTAAAGGATAGATAATAGACAGTAACAGCAGTATACTGTAGGTAGGGGTAAAGGATAGATAATAGACAGTAACAGCAGTATACTGTAGGTAGGGGTAAAGGATAGATAATAGACAGTAACAGCAGTATACTGTAGGTAGGGGTAAAGTGACTAGACAACAGGATAGATAATAGACAGTAACAGCAGTATACTGTAGGTAGGGGTAAAGGATAGATAATAGACAGTAACAGCAGTATACTGTAGGTAGGGGTAAAGGATAGATAATAGACAGTAACAGCAGTATACTGTAGGTAGGGGTAAAGGATAGATAATAGACAGTAACAGCAGTATACTGTAGGTAGGGGTAAAGGATAGATAATAGACAGTAACAGCAGTATACTGTAGGTAGGAGTAAAGGATAGATAATAGACAGTAACAGCAGTATACTGTAGGTAGGGGTAAAGGATAGATAATAGACAGTAACAGTAGTATACTGTAGGTAGGGGTAAAGGATAGATAATAGACAGTAACAGCAGTATACTGTAGGTAGGGGTAAAGGATAGATAATAGACAGTAACAGCAGTATACTGTAGGTAGGGGTAAAGGATAGATAATAGACAGTAACAGCAGTATACTGTAGGTAGGGGTAAAGTGACTAGACAACAGGATAGATAATAGACAGTAACAGCAGTATACTGTAGGTAGGGGTAAAGTGACTAGACAACAGGATAGATAATAGACAGTAACAGCAGTATACTGTAGGTAGGGGTAAAGTGACTAGACAACAGGATAGATAATAGACAGTAACAGCAGTATACTGTAGGTAGGGGTAAAGTGACTAGACAACAGGATAGATAATAGACAGTAACAGCAGTATACTGTAGGTAGGGGTAAAGTGACTAGACAACAGGATAGATAATAGACAGTAACAGCAGTATACTGTAGGTAGGGGTAAAGGATAGATAATAGACAGTAACAGCAGTATACTGTAGGTAGGGGTAAAGGATAGATAATAGACAGTAACAGCAGTATACTGTAGGTAGGGGTAAAGTGACTAGACAACAGGATAGATAATAGACAGTAACAGCAGTATACTGTAGGTAGGGGTAAAGGATAGATAATAGACAGTAACAGCAGTATACTGTAGGTAGGGATAAAGGATAGATAATAGACAGTAACAGCAGTATACTGTAGGTAGGGATAAAGGATAGATAATAGACAGTAACAACAGTATACTGTAGGTAGGGGTAAAGGATAGATAATAGACAGTAACAGCAGTATACTGTAGGTAGGGGTAAAGGATAGATAATAGACAGTAACAGCAGTATACTGTAGGTAGGGGTAAAGGATAGATAATAGACAGTAACAGCAGTATACTGTAGGTAGGGGTAAAGGATAGATAATAGACAGTAACAGCAGTATACTGTAGGTAGGGGTAAAGTGACTAGACAACAGGATAGATAATAGACAGTAACAGCAGTATACTGTAGGTAGGGGTAAAGTGACTAGACAACAGGATAGATAATAGACAGTAACAGCAGTATACTGTAGGTAGGGGTAAAGTGACTAGACAACAGGATAGATAATAGACAGTAACAGCAGTATACTGTAGGTAGGGGTAAAGTGACTAGACAACAGGATAGATAATAGACAGTAACAGCAGTATACTGTAGGTAGGGGTAAAGGATAGATAATAGACAGTAACAGCAGTATACTGTAGGTAGGGGTAAAGGATAGATAATAGACAGTAACAGCAGTATACTGTAGGTAGGGGTAAAGTGACTAGACAACAGGATAGATAATAGACAGTAACAGCAGTATACTGTAGGTAGGGGTAAAGGATAGATAATAGACAGTAACAGCAGTATACTGTAGGTAGGGATAAAGGATAGATAATAGACAGTAACAGCAGTATACTGTAGGTAGGGATAAAGGATAGATAATAGACAGTAACAGCAGTATACTGTAGGTAGGGGTAAAGGATAGATAATAGACAGTAACAACAGTATACTGTAGGTAGGGGTAAAGGATAGGTAATAGACAGTAACAGCAGTATACTGTAGGTAGGGGTAAAGGATAGGTAATAGACAGTAACAGCAGTATACTATAGGTAGGGGTAAAGGATAGATAATAGACAGTAACAGTATACTGTAGGTAGGGGTAAAGGATAGATAATAGACAGTAACAGCAGTATACTGTAGGTAGGGGTAAAGGATAGATAATAGACAGTAACAGCAGTATACTGTAAGTAGGGGTAAAGTGACTAGACAACAGGATAGATAATAGACAGTAACAGCAGTATACTGTAAGTAGGGGTAAAGTGACTAGACAACAGGATAGATAATAGACAGTAACAGCAGTATACTGTAAGTAGGGGTAAAGTGACTAGACAACAGGATAGATAATAGACAGTAACAGCAGTATACTGTAAGTAGGGGTAAAGTGACTAGACAACAGGATAGATAATAGACAGTAACAGCAGTATACTGTAAGTAGGGGTAAAGTGACTAGACAACAGGATAGATAATAGACAGTAACAGCAGTATACTGTAAGTAGGGGTAAAGTGACTAGACAACAGGATAGATAATAGACAGTAACAGCAGTATACTGTAAGTAGGGGTAAAGTGACTAGACAACAGGATAGATAATAGACAGTAACAGCAGTATACTGTAAGTAGGGGTAAAGTGACTAGACAACAGGATAGATAATAGACAGTAACAGCAGTATACTGTAAGTAGGGGTAAAGTGACTAGACAACAGGATAGATAATAGACAGTAACAGCAGTATACTGTAAGTAGGGGTAAAGTGACTAGACAACAGGATAGATAATAGACAGTAACAGCAGTATACTGTAAGTAGGGGTAAAGTGACTAGACAACAGGATAGATAATAGACAGTAACAGCAGTATACTGTAAGTAGGGGTAAAGTGACTAGACAACAGGATAGATAATAGACAGTAACAGCAGTATACTGTAAGTAGGGGTAAAGTGACTAGACAACAGGATAGATAATAGACAGTAACAGCAGTATACTGTAAGTAGGGGTAAAGTGACTAGACAACAGGATAGATAATAGACAGTAACAGCAGTATACTGTAAGTAGGGGTAAAGTGACTAGACAACAGGATAGATAATAGACAGTAACAGCAGTATACTGTAAGTAGGGGTAAAGTGACTAGACAACAGGATAGATAATAGACAGTAACAGCAGTATACTGTAGGTAGGGGTAAAGGATAGATAATAGACAGTAACAGCAGTATACTGTAAGTAGGGGTAAAGTGACTAGACAACAGGATAGATAATAGACAGTAACAGCAGTATACTGTAGGTAGGGGTAAAGGATAGATAATAGACAGTAACAGCAGTATACTGTAGGTAGGGGTAAAGGATAGATAATAGACAGTAACAGCAGTATACTGTAGGTAGGGGTAAAGGATAGATAATAGACAGTAACAGCAGTATACTGTAGGTAGAGGTAAAGGATAGATAATAGACAGTAACAGCAGTATACTGTAGGTAGGGGTAAAGGATAGATAATAGACAGTAACAGCAGTATACTGTAGGTAGGGGTAAAGGATAGATAATAGACAGTAACAGCAGTATACTGTAGGTAGAGGTAAAGGATAGATAATAGACAGTAACAGCAGTATACTGTAGGTAGAGGTAAAGGATAAATAATAGACAGTAACAGCAGTATACTGTAGGTAGGGGTAAAGGATAGATAATAGACAGTAACAGCAGTATACTGTAGGTAGGGGTAAAGGATAGATAATAGACAGTAACAGCAGTATACTGTAGGTAGGGGTAAAGGATAGATAATAGACAGTAACAACAGTATACTGTAGGTAGGGGTAAAGGATAGATAATAGACAGTAACAGCAGTATACTGTAGGTAGGGGTAAAGGATAGATAATAGACAGTAACAGCAGTATACTGTAAGTAGGGGTAAAGTGACTAGACAACAGGATAGATAATAGACAGTAACAGCAGTATACTGTAGGTAGAGGTAAAGGATAGATAATAGACAGTAACAGCAGTATACTGTAGGTAGGGGTAAAGGATAGATAATAGACAGTAACAGCAGTATACTGTAGGTAGGGGTAAAGGATAGATAATAGACAGTAACAGCAGTATACTGTAGGTAGGGGTAAAGGATAGATAATAGACAGTAACAGCAGTATACTGTAGGTAGGGGTAAAGGATAGATAATAGACAGTAACAGCAGTATACTGTAGGTAGGGGTAAAGGATAGATAATAGACAGTAACAGCAGTATACTGTAGGTAGGGGTAAAGGATAGATAATAGACAGTAACAGCAGTATACTGTAGGTAGGGGTAAAGGATAGATAATAGACAGTAACAGCAGTATACTGTAGGTAGGGGTAAAGGATAGATAATAGACAGTAACAGCAGTATACTGTAGGTAGGGGTAAAGGATAGATAATAGACAGTAACAGCAGTATACTGTAGGTAGGGGTAAAGGATAGATAATAGACAGTAACAGCAGTATACTGTAGGTAGGGGTAAAGGATAGATAATAGACAGTAACAGCAGTATACTATAGGTAGGGGTAAAGGATAGATAATAGACAGTAACAGCAGTATACTATAGGTAGGGGTAAAGGATAGATAATAGACAGTAACAGCAGTATACTGTAGGTAGGGGTAAAGGATAGATAATAGACAGTAACAGCAGTATACTGTAGGTAGGAGTAAAGGATAGATAATAGACAGTAGCAGCAGTATACTGTAGGTAGGGGTAAAGGATAGATAATAGACAGTAACAGCAGTATACTGTAGGTAGGGGTAAAGGATAGATAATAGACAGTAACAGCAGTATACTGTAGGTAGGGGTAAAGGATAGATAATAGACAGTAGCAGCAGTATACTGTAGGTAGGGGTAAAGGATAGATAATAGACAGTAACAGCAGTATACTGTAGGTAGGGGTAAAGGATAGATAATAGACAGTAACAGCAGTATACTGTAGGTAGGAGTAAAGGATAGATAATAGACAGTAGCAGTAGCGTACACTATATATACAAAACTACTCCTTAAAATGATTCGGCTATTTCAGCCACACACGTTGCTGACGTATGAAATCGATCACACCACCATTCTCCGTAGACAAACATTGGCCTTACTGAAGAGCTCAGTGAATTTCAACGTGGCACCGTCTTAGGATGTCACCTTTCCAACAAGTCAGTTCTGTAAGTGCTGTTATTGTGAAGTGGAAACATCTTGGAGAAACAATGGCTTAGCCACGAAGTGGTAGTCCACACAAGATCACAGAACGGGAGTGCCTGGACCGCCGAGTGCTAAAAATGGTATGTTCTCAGTTGCAACACTCACTACCGAGTTCCAAACTGCCCCTGGAAGCAACACTCACTACTGAGTTCCAAACTGCCCCTGGAAGCAACACTCACTACCGAGTTCCAAACTGCCCCTGGAAGCAACACTCACTACCGAGTTCCAAACTGCCCCTGGAAGCAACACTCACTACCGAGTTCCAAACTGCCCCTGGAAGCAACACTCACTACCGAGTTCCAAACTGCCCCTGGAAGCAACACTCACTACTGAGTTCCAAACTGCCCCTGGAAGCAACACTCACTACCGAGTTCCAAACTGCCCCTGGAAGCAACACTCACTACCGAGTTCCAAACTGCCCCTGGAAGCAACACTCACTACCGAGTTCCAAACTGCCCCTGGAAGCAACACTCACTACCGAGTTCCAAACTGCCCCTGGAAGCAACACTCACTACCGAGTTCCAAACTGCCTCTGGAAGCAACACTCACTACCGAGTTCCAAACTGCCTCTGGAAGCAACACTCACTACCGAGTTCCAGACTGCCCCTGGAAGCAACGTCAGCACAGGAACTGTTTGTCGGGAGCTTCATGAAATGGGTTTCCATGGCCAAGCAGCAGCGATTCCTGTCCCTCCTCTCCCCAGACCCCAACTCCCCTAGGAGAGGAGGCTGTGGAGCAACCCTGATTCCTGTCCTTCCTCTCCCCAGACCCCAACTCCCCTGCTGCTCGGATCTCGGTGTTATCTGGAAGGTCTCGGTGTTATCCGGAAGGTCTCGGTGTTATCCGGAAGGTCTCGGTGTTATCCGGAAGGTCTCGGTGTTATCCGGAAGGTCTCGGTGTTATCCGGAAGGTCTCGGTGTTATCCGGAAGGTCTCGGTGTTATCCGGAAGGGCTCGGTGTTATCCGGAAGGGCTCGGTGTTATCCGGAAGGGCTCTGTGTTATCTGGAAGGGCTCTGTTAGTTCACATGGAGGACAGTCACATCCTTCAGTAGATTTCTCCCAGTCCAACTGTATTTTAGAGGTTGTTTCATCATAAATAACACAAGGTGAAATAGTAACTTGGGAAGTCCTCATCCGAGGTGAAGCTGCACCATCATTAAACTCATAAGCACGTCTCTGTCATGGGTCATTTTGTATATGGCTATAGATGTCTATGGAATCAATACCTCTAACTCTTCCTGTCCTGGGCCAGGAGAGCAGTACTTCAGTAAGAGGGAGGAATCTGTCCCTGCTATGCTGTTAAGACCAGGGGCCGAGTAACTCAACAGGTCTTAACAGAGCAGTCGACTCCGCTCACCTGCTCTTAGCCGCACTCTCACTGAGCTTCAGATCAGGCTCATTCTCTTTCAGCATGTGTAACGCACTCTCACTGAGCTTCAGATCAGGCTCATTCTCTTTCAGCATGTGTAACATGGCCCCAGTGAACATACACTGTCCTGTCCCCTGCCAGGTGAACTAACTGAAACATGTCCCCACTCTCTGTCAGGTTCTGTATGACGTCAGAGGGGTCCTACAGAAGAACCGAGACACCTTCAGAGATGACGTCTTAAACATGCTCAAGGACAGCAGGTGTGTGTGGTGTGTGTGTGTGTGTGTTGGAACGGCTACTAGATGTTCCTCTGACTGGAATAAACAAGCACAACGACCCTGTACTAAAGTCACTCCACTGTGTTAATGTGCAGAGTAATACCCTCTGACCCTGTACTAAAGTCACTCCACTGTGTTAATGTACAGAGTAATACCCTCTGACCCTGTACTAAAGTCACTCCACTGTGTTAATGTACAGAGTAATACCCTCTGACCCTGTACTAAAGTCACTCCACTGTGTTAATGTACTGAGTAATACCCTCTGACCCTGTACTAAAGTCACTCCACTGTGTTAATGTACTGAGTAATACCCTCTGACCCTGTACTAAAGTCACTCCACTGTGTTAATGTGCAGAGTAATACCCTCTGACCCTGTACTAAAGTCACTCCACTGTGTTAATGTGCAGAGTAATACCCTCTGACCCTGTACTAAAGTCACTCCACTGTGTTAATGTGCAGAGTAATACCCTCTGACCCTGTACTAAAGTCACTCCACTGTGTTAATGTACAGAGTAATACCCTCTGACCCTGTACTAAAGTCACTCCACTGTGTTAATGTTCAGAGTAATACCCTCTGACCCTGTACTAAAGTCACTCCACTGTGTTAATGTATAGAGTAATACCCTCTGACCCTGTACTAAAGTCACTCCACTGTGTTAATGTACAGAGTAATACCCTCCGACCCTGTACTAAAGTCACTCCACTGTGTTAATGTACAGAGTAATACCCTCTGACCCTGTACTAAAGTCACTCCACTGTGTTAATGTGCAGAGTAATACCCTCTGACCCTGTACTAAAGTCACTCCACTGTGTTAATGTACAGAGTAATACCCTCTGACCCTGTACTAAAGTCACTCCACTGTGTTAATGTACAGAGTAATACCCTCTGACCCTGTACTAAAGTCACTCCACTGTGTTAATGTGCAGAGTAATACCCTCTGACCCTGTACTAAAGTCACTCCACTGTGTTAATGTACAGAGTAATACCCTCTGACCCTGTACTAAAGTCACTCCACTGTGTTAATGTTCAGAGTAATACCCTCTGACCCTGTACTAAAGTCACTCCACTGTGTTAATGTACTGAGTAATACCCTCTGACCCTGTACTAAAGTCACTCCACTGTGTTAATGTACTGAGTAATACCCTCTGACCCTGTACTAAAGTCACTCCACTGTGTTAATGTACAGAGTAATACCCTCTGACCCTGTACTAAAGTCACTCCACTGTGTTAATGTACAGAGTAATACCCTCTGACCCTGTACTAAAGTCACTCCACTGTGTTAATGTGCAGAGTAATACCCTCTGACCCTGTACTAAAGTCACTCCACTGTGTTAATGTGCAGAGTAATACCCTCTGACCCTGTACTAAAGTCACTCCACTGTGTTAATGTGCAGAGTAATACCCTCTGACCCTGTACTAAAGTCACTCCACTGTGTTAATGTACAGAGTAATACCCTCTGACCCTGTACTAAAGTCACTCCACTGTGTTAATGTGCAGAGTAATACCCTCTGACCCTGTACTAAAGTCACTCCACTGTGTTAATGTACAGAGTAATACCCTCTGACCCTGTACTAAAGTCACTCCACTGTGTTAATGTACAGAGTAATACCCTCTGACCCTGTACTAAAGTCACTCCACTGTGTTAATGTACAGAGTAATACCCTCTGACCCTGTACTAAAGTCACTCCACTGTGTTAATGTACAGAGTAATACCCTCTGACCCTGTACTAAAGTCACTCCACTGTGTTAATGTGCAGAGTAATACCCTGTACTAAAGTCACTCCACTGTGTTAATGTGCAGAGTAATACCCTCTGACCCTGTACTAAAGTCACTCCACTGTGTTAATGTACAGAGTAATACCCTCTGACCCTGTACTAAAGTCACTCCACTGTGTTAATGTGCAGAGTAATACCCTGTACTAAAGTCACTCCACTGTGTTAATGTGCAGAGTAATACCCTCTGACCCTGTACTAAAGTCACTCCACTGTGTTTAGAGAATGTTGAACATGTTTGTTCCGTCCTTCAGGCTTGACTTCATCTAAGACCTGTTTCAGTTGACGAGTTTGTTTAATGTAAAGGACTGTGGTTTATGTCCTTCAGGCTTGACTTCATCTATGACCTGTTTGAGCGTGTCGGGAGCAGGAACGGAGAGGAGACCCTGAAGATGGGGACGGCCAGACGCAAACCCACCGTCAGCTCTCAGTTCAGGGTGAGGCTCACTGTTCATGACCCCTGACCTCTAACCCTAACCCACCGTCAGCTCTCAGTTCAGGGTGAGGACCTCTAACCCCAACCCACCGTCAGCTCTCAGTTCAGGGTGAGGACCTCTAACCTCTAACCCTATTCCACCGTCAGCTCTCAGTTCAGGGTGAGGACCTCTCATCCCAACCCAACGTCAGCTCTCAGTTCAGGGTGAGGACCTCTAACCCTAACCCACCATCAGCTCAGGGAGAGGATCTCTAACCTCTAACCCTAATCCACCGTCAGCTCTCAGTTCAGGGTGAGGACCTCTAACCTCTAACCCCTAACCCTAATCCACTGTCAATTCTCAGTTCAGGGTGAGGACCTCTAACCCCAATCCACTGTCAGCTCTCAGTTCAGGGTGAGGACCTCTAACCTCTAACCCTAATCCACCATCAGCTCTCAGTTCAGGGTGAGGACCTCTAACCCCTAACCCTAATCCACTGTCAATTCTCAGTTCAGGGTGAGGACCTCTAACCCCAATCCACTGTCAGCTCTCAGTTCAGGGTGAGGACCTCTAACCTCTAACCCTAATCCACCGTCAGCTCTCAGTTCAGGGTGAGGACTTCTAACCTCTAACCCTAACCCACTGTCAGCTCTCAGTACAGGGTGAGGATCTCTAACCTCTAACCCTAATCCACCGTCAACTCTCAGTTCAGGGTGAGGACCTCTAACCCCTAACCCTAATCCACTGTCAGCTCTCAGTTCAGGGTGAGGATCTCTAACCCTAATCCACCGTCAGCTCTCAGTTCAGGGTGAGGATCTCTAACCCCTAACCCTAATCCATTGTCAGCTCTCAGTTCAGGGTGAGGACCTCTAACCTCTAACCCTAATCCACTGTCAGCTCTCAGTTCAGGGTGAGGACCTCTAACCTCTAACCCCTAACCCTAATCCACCATCAGCTCTCAGTTCAGGGTGAGGACCTCTAACCCCTAACCCTAATCCACTGTCAATTCTCAGTTCAGGGTGAGGACCTCTAACCCCAATCCACTGTCAGCTCTCAGTTCAGGGTGAGGACCTCTAACCCCTAACCCTAATCCACTGTCAGCTCTCAGTTCAGGGTGAGGACCTCTAACCCTAATCCACCGTCAGCTCTCAGTTCAGGGTGAGGACCTCTAACCCCTAACCCTAATCCACTGTCAATTCTCAGTTCAGGGTGAGGACCACTAACCCCTAACCCTAATCCACCATCAGCTCTCAGTTCAGGGTGAGGACCTCTAACCTCTAACCCTAATCCACTGTCAGCTCTCAGTTCAGGGTGAGGACCTCTAACCTCTAACCCCTAACCCTAATCCACCATCAGCTCTCAGTTCAGGGTGAGGACCTCTAACCCCTAACCCTAATCCACTGTCAATTCTCAGTTCAGGGTGAGGACCTCTAACCCCAATCCACTGTCAGCTCTCAGTTCAGGGTGAGGACCTCTAACCCCTAACCCTAATCCACTGTCAGCTCTCAGTTCAGGGTGAGGACCTCTAACCCTAATCCACCGTCAGCTCTCAGTTCAGGGTGAGGACTTCTAACCCCTAACCCTAATCCACCGTCAGCTCTCAGTTCAGGGTCAGGACTTCTAACCTCTAACCCCTAACCCTAATCCACCATCAGCTCTCAGTTCAGGCTGAGGACCTCTAACCCTAATCCACCGTCAGCTCTCAGTTCAGGGTGAGGATCTCTAACCTCTAACCCTAATCCACCGTCAGCTCTCAGTTCAGGGTGAGGATCTCTAACCTCTAACCATAATCCACCATCAGCTCTCAGTTCAGGGTGAGGACTTCTAACCCCTAACCCTAATCCACCGTCAACTCTCAGTTCAGGGTGAGGACTTCTAACCCCTAACCCTAATCCACCGTCAGCTCTCAGTTCAGGGTCAGGACTTCTAACCTCTAACCCCTAACCCTAATCCACCATCAGCTCTCAGTTCAGGCTGAGGACCTCTAACCCTAATCCACTGTCAGCTCTCAGTTCAGGGTGAGGACCTCTAACCCTAATCCACTGTCAGCTCTCAGTTCAGGGTGAGGACCTCTAACCTCTAACCCTAATCCACTGTCAGCTCTCAGTTCAGGGTGAGGACCAATCACAGAGGAGCATAGTCAACCTCTGACCTCCTAACCATAACCTTCACTATACTGTAGAGTCACATAGAATCCTTTTGGCCATGATACGGATTGCCTTGACCATGAGGTTGACCGTTTCCCTAAGCGTTTTGTTTGTGTTTTAGAGAGAGAGTCCTTCTCAAGTGTTGAGCTCCTTGAGGGTAATTTACCTCTCCAGCATAGTGCTTGATGCCAAACTGGTGATCTGTCACTCTGGGCTTCATGTAGTACTGGTTAGTCTGGAGAGAGACAGAGACACAGCAGGTTATAATATATAGAGAGAGGATTCCATGGGAGATGGGTGGGGGGCTTCATGTAGTACTGGTTAGTCTGGAGAGAGACAGAGACACAGCAGGTTATAATATATATAGAGAGATGGGTGGGGGGCTTCATGTAGTACTGGTTAGTCTGGAGAGAGACAGAGACACAGCAGGTTATAATATATAGAGAGAGATGGGTGGGGGGCTTCATGTAGTACTGGTTAGTCTGGAGAGAGACAGAGACACAGCAGGTTATAATATATATAGAGAGATGGGTGGGGGGCTTCATGTAGTACTGGTTAGTCTGGAGAGAGACAGAGACACAGCAGGTTATAATATATAGAGAGAGATGGGTGGGGGGCTTCATGTAGTACTGGTTAGTCTGGAGAGAGACAGAGACACAGCAGGTTATAATATATAGAGAGAGGATTCCATGTGAGATGGGTGGGGGGCTTCATGTAGTACTGGTTAGTCTGGAGAGAGACAGAGACACAGCAGGTTATAATATATATAGAGAGATGGGTGGGGGGCTTCATGTAGTACTGATTAGTCTGGAGAGAGACAGAGACACAGCAGGTTATAATATATATAGAGAGAGAGGATTCCATGGGAGATGGGTGGGGGGCTTCATGTAGTACTGGTTAGTCTGGAGAGAGACAGAGACACAGCAGGTTATAATATATATATAGAGAGAGGATTCCATGGGAGATGGGTGGGGGGCTTCATGTAGTACTGGTTAGTCTGGAGAGAGACAGAGACACAGCAGGTTATAATATATATATATATAGAGAGAGAGGATTCCATGTGAGATGGGTGGGGGGCTTCATGTAGTACTGGTTAGTCTGGAGAGAGACAGAGACACAGCAGGTTATAATATATATAGAGAGAGAGAGGATTCCATGTGAGATGGGTGGGAGATGGGTGGGGGGCTTCACATGCCGTAACTGGTGTGGAGGGGATTTAGCCTGGACTGCAGCTCCTAAAGCTGGAGATTACCCCTCATCCACACGTCCCCCTGGCAGTATCTTACTGGAGACAGTCAGTCTGAGCGAAAGAGAGTGCTCGGTTCAAAGGTCATTGCTGGCACTGCTGGGTAAATATAGTCCTGTAACCAGAGCCTGTAAACACCCTGGTCAGCAGGAGATGAGGACCCTAGGAGGCCAGAGCCTGTAAACACCCTGGTCAGCAGGAGATGAGGACCCTAGGAGGCCAGAGCCTGTAAACACCCTGGTCAGCAGGAGATGAGGACCCTAGGAGGCCAGAGCCTGTAAACACCCTGGTCAGCAGGAGATGAGGACCCTAGGAGGCCAGAGCCTGTAAACACCCTGGTCAGCAGGAGATGAGGACCCTAGGAGGTCAGAGCCTGTAAACACCCTGGTCTGCAGGAGATGAGGACCCTAGGAGGCCAGAGCCTGTAAACACCCTGGTCAGCAGGAGATGAGGACCCTAGGAGGCCAGAGCCTGTAAACACCCTGGTCAGCAGGAGATGAGGACCCAAGGAGGTCAGAGCCTGTAAACACCCTGGTCAGCAGGAGATGAGGACCCTAGGAGGTCAGAGCCTGTAAACACCCTGGTCAGCAGGAGATGAGGACCCTAGGAGGTCAGAGCCTGTAAACACCCTGGTCAGCAGGAGATGAGGACCCTAGGAGGTCAGAGCCTGTAAACACCCTGGTCAGCAGGAGATGAGGACCCTAGGAGGCCAGAGCCTGTAAACACCCTGGTCAGCAGGAGATGAGGACCTCAGGAGGCCAGAGCCTGTAAACACCCTGGTCAGCAGGAGATGAGGACCCTAGGAGGTCAGAGCCTGTAAACACCCTGGTCAGCAGGAGATGAGGACCCTAGGAGGCCAGAGCCATTGTGTGTGAATCTGTTGTATTGAGGTTGCCTCTTGATGCTGGTCCTGTATCTATATCTAGATATTATGTTTCTGATTCCGTATATAGATGTGTTGTTGAGTTTCTGATCCCGTATCTACAGTTGAAGTCGGAAGTTTACGTACACTTAGGTTGGAGTCATTAAAACTTGTTTCTCAACCACTCCACACATTTCTTGTTAACAAACTATAGTTTTGGCAAGTCGGTTAGGACATCTTCTTTGTGCATGACACAAGTAATTTTTCCAACAATTGTTTACAGACAGATTATTTCACTTATAATGCACTGTATCACAATTCCAGTGGGTGAGAAGTTTACATACACTAAGTTGACTGTGCCTTTAAACAGCTTGGAAAATTACAGAAAATTATGTCATGGCTTTAGAAGCTTCTGATAGGCTAATTGACATCATCTGAGTCAATTGGAGGTGTACCTGTGGATGTATTTCAAGGCCTACCTTCAAACTAAGTGTCTCTTTGCTTGACATCATGGGAAAATCAAAATAAATCAGACTAGACCTCAGAAAAAATTGTAGACCTCCACAAGTCTTGTTCATCCTTGGGAGCAATTTCCAAACACCTGAAGGTACCACGTTCATCTGTACAAACAATAGTACGCAAGTATAAACACCATGGGATCACGCAGCCGTCATACCACTCAGGAAGAATACGCGTTCTGTCTTCTAGAGATGAACATACTTTTGTGCGCAAAGTGCAAATCAATCCCAGAACAACAGCAAAGGACCTTGTGGAGATGCTGGAGGAAACCGGTACAAAAGTATCTACAGTGGGGCAAAAAAGTATTTAGTCAGCCACCAATTGTGCAAGTTCTCCCACTTAAAAAGATGAGAGGCCTGCAATTTTCATCATAGGTACACTCCAACTATGACAGACAAAATTAGGGGGAAAAATCCAGAAAATCACACTGTAGGATTTTAAATGAATTTATTTGCAAATTATGGTGGAAAATAAGTATTTGGTTGTTGGCAATGAGAGGTCAAACGTTTTCTGTAAGTCTTCACAAGGTTTTCACACACTGTTGCTGGTATTTTGGCCCATTCCTCCATGCAGATCTCCTCTAGAGCAGTGATGTTTTGGGGCTGTTGCTGGGCAACATGGACTTTCAAAGACCTCCAAAGATTTTCTATGGGGTTGAGATCTGGAGACTGGCTAGGCCACTCCAGGACCTTGAAATGCTTCTGTAAAACGAGTCCTATATTGGCATAACGTGAAAGGCCGCTCAGCAAGGAAGAAGCCACTGCTCCAAAACCGCCATTAAAAAAGCCAGACTACAGTTTACTACTGCATTTGAGGTAGCATCGGACAGTCGTGGCCAAAAGTTTTGAATGACATTAATTTCCACGAAGTTTGCTGCTTCAGTGTTTTCAGATATTTTTGTCAGATGTTACTATGGAATACTGAAGTATAATTACAAGCATTTCATACGTGTCAAAGGCTTTTATTTACAATTACATGAAGTTGATGCAACGAGTCAATATTTGCAGTGTTGACCCTTCTTTTTCAAGACCTCTGCAATCCGCCCTGGCATACTGTCAATTAACTTCTCGGCCACATCCTGACTGATGGCAGCCCATTCTTGCACAATCAATGCTTGGAGTTTGTCAGAATTTGTGGCTTTTTTGCTTGTTCACCCGCCTCTTGAGGATTGACCACAAGTTCTCAATGGGATTAAGGTCTGAGGAGTTTCCTGGCCATGGACCCAAAATATTGATGTTTTGTTCCCCGAGCCACTTAGTTATCACTTTTGCCTTATGGAAAGCTGCTCCATCATTCTGGAAAGGGCATTGTTCATCACCAAACTGTTCCTGGATGGTTGGGAGAAGTTGCTCTCGGATGATGTGTTGGTACCATTATTTATTCATGGCTGTGTTCTTAGGCAAAATTGTGAGTGAGTCCACACCCTTGGCTGAGAAGCAACCCCACACGTGAATGGTCTCAGGATGCTTTACTGTTGGCATGACACAGGACTGATGGCAGCTGAATCAACTTTTAGGAGATGGTCCTGGCGCTTGCTGGACTTTCTTGGGCGGCCTGAAGTCTTCTCCTTGAAGTTCTTGATGATCTGATACATGGATGATTTTTGTGCTATCTCACTGGCAGCAATATCCTTGCCTGTGAGGCCCTTTTTTGTGCAAAGCAATGATGACTGCACGTGTTTCCTTGCAGGAAACCATGATTGACAGAGGAAGAACAATGCTGAAATGCAGTGGAAATGTTTTTTGGGGGGATTCAGTTCATTTGCATGGCAAAGAGGGACTTTGCAATTAATTGCAATTCGTCTGATCACTCTTCATAACATTCTGGAGTATATGCAAATTTCCATCATACAAACTGAGGCAAAATACTTTTGGCCACGACTGTACATGTAGGTAGGGATAAAGTGACTGTGCATGTAGGTAGGGATAAAGTGACTGTGCATGTAGGTAGGGATAAAGTGACTGTGCATGTAGGTAGGGATAAAGTGACTGTGCATGTAGGTAGGGATAAAGTGACTGTGCATGTAGGTAGGGATAAAGTGACTGTGCATGTAGGTAGGGATAAAGTGACTGTGCATGTAGGTAGGGATAAAGTGACTGTGCATGTAGGTAGGGATAAAGTGACTGTGCATGTAGGTAGGGATAAAGTGACTGTACATGTAGGTAGGGATAAAGTGACTGTGCATGTAGGTAGGGATAAAGTGACTGTGCATGTAGGTAGGGATAAAGTGACTGCATGTAGGTAGGGATAAAGTGACTGTACATGTAGGTAGGGATAAAGTGACTGTACATGTAGGTAGGGATAAAGTGACTCTGCATGTAGGTAGGGATAAAGTGACTGCATGTAGGTAGGGATAAAGTGACTGTGCATGTAGGTAGGGATAAAGTGACTGTGCATGTAGGTAGGGATAAAGTGACTGTGCATGTAGGGTGGGATAAAGTGACTGTGCATGTAGGGTAGGGATAAAGTGACTGTGCATGTAGGGTGGGATAAAGTGACTGCATGTAGGTAGGGATAAAGTGACTGTGCATGTAGGTAGGGATAAAGTGACTGTGCATGTAGGTAGGGATAAAGTGACTGTGCATGTAGGTAGGGATAAAGTGACTGTGCATGTAGGTAGGGATAAAGTGACTGTGCATGTAGGTAGGGATAAAGTGACTGTGCATGTAGGTAGGGATAAAGTGACTGTGCATGTAGGTAGGGATAAAGTGACTGTGCATGTAGGGTGGGATAAAGTGACTGTGCATGTAGGGTAGGGATAAAGTGACTGTGCATGTAGGGTGGGATAAAGTGACTGCATGTAGGTAGGGATAAAGTGACTGTGCATGTAGGTAGGGATAAAGTGACTGTGCATGTAGGTAGGGATAAAGTGACTGTGCATGTAGGTAGGGATAAAGTGACTGTGCATGTAGGTAGGGATAAAGTGACTGTGCATGTAGGTAGGGATAAAGTGACTGTGCATGTAGGTAGGGATAAAGTGACTGTGCATGTAGGTAGGGATAAAGTGACTGTGCATGTAGGTAGGGATAAAGTGACTGTGCATGTAGGGTAGGGATAAAGTGACTGTGCATGTAGGGTGGGATAAAGTGACTGCATGTAGGTAGGGATAAAGTGACTGTGCATGTAGGTAGGGATAAAGTGACTGTGCATGTAGGTAGGGATAAAGTGACTGTGCATGTAGGTAGGGATAAAGTGACTGTGCAACTAGGTAGGGATAAAGTGACTGTGCAACTAGGTAGGGATAAAGTGACTGTGCATATAGGTAGTGATAAAGTGACTGCATGTCGATAGGGATAAAGTGACAGTACATGGGGATAAAGATTGTACTTTTTGGAGTGACTTCAGATAAAATGTCCACTGGTCTGATGAAACACAAGTTGAACTGTTTGGCCATAATGACCATCGTTATGTTTGCAGGAAAAAGGGGGTGGCTTGCAAGCCGAAGAACACCATCCCAACCGTGAAGCACGGGGGTGGCAGGATCATGTTGTGGGGGTGCTTTTCTGCAGGAGGAGAGACTGGTGCTCTTCACAAAATAGATGTCATCATGAGGCAGGAAAATTATGTGGATATATTGAAGCAACCTCATAAGACATCAGACAGGAAGTTAAAGCTTGGTTGCAAATGGGTCTTCTAAATGGATAATGACCCCAAGCCTACTTCCAAAGTTGTGGCAAAATGACTTAAGGACAACAAGGTCAAGGTATTGGAGTGACCATCAAAGCCCTAACCTCAATCCTAAAGAATTTGTGTGGGAAACTGGGAAAAGTGTGTGCGAGCAAGGAGGCCTACAAACCTGACTCAGTTACACCATCTCTGTCAGGAGGAATGGGCCAAAATTCACCCAACTTATTGTGGGAAGGTTGTGGAAGGCTACCTGAAATGTTTGACCCAAGTTAAACAATTTAAAGGCAATGCTACCAAATACTAATTGAGTGTATGTAAACTTCTGACCCACCAGGAATGTGATGAAAGAAATAAAAGCTGAAATAAACCACTCTACTATTATTCTGACATTTCACATTCTTAAAATAAAGTGGTGATCCTAACTGACCTAAAACAGGGAATTTTTATAAGGATTAAATGTCAGGATCCCGTATCTAGATGTGTTGTTGTGTTTCTGATCCCGTATCTAGATGTGTTGTTGTGTTTCTGATCCCGTATCTAGATGTGTTGTTGTTTCTGATCCCGTATCTAGATGTGTTGTTGTGTTTCTGATCCCGTATCTAGATGTGTTGTTGTGTTTCTGATCCCGTATCTAGATGTGTTGTTGTTTCTGATCCCGTATCTAGATGTGTTGTTGTGTTTCTGATCCCGTATCTAGATGTGTTGTTGTGTTTCTGCAGGACTCTCTCCATTCCTTGATGAACACTCTGAGTGCCTCCAACCCTTTCTTTGTGCGCTGCATCAAACCCAACATGGACAAGGTGGGTCATTCAGTATTCACCACAACATGAACAAGGTGGGTCATTCAGTATTCACCCCAACATGAACAAGGTGGGTCATTCAGTATTCACCCCAACATGGACAAGGTGGGTCATTCAGTATCCACCCCAACATGAACAAGGTGGGTCATTCAGTATCCACCCCAACATGAACAAGGTGGGTCATTCAGTATTCACCCCAACATGGACAAGGTGGGTCATTCAGTATCCACCCCAACATGAACAAGGTGGGTCATTCAGTATTCACCCCAACATGGACAAGGTGGGTCATTCAGTATCCACCCCAACATGAACAAGGTGGGTCATTCAGTATCCACCCCAACATGAACAAGGTGGGTCATTCAGTATTCACCATAACCACCAGCTACTGAATGTGAACTAGTCTGTTACTGTGTACAGAGGCAGGCAGATCCCAGAAATTCCATATCTAGCTGCTATTCAAAGTTTTAATAGTCGTCTGCTGCCTTGTCCCGGCTGCCTTGTCCCGCAGGGAATGCTGTTGTCTCTGGGAGGGGGGCTTAGCTGCACCACAGGGAATGCTGTTGTCTCTGGGGGGGGGGGGGGGCTTAGCTGCACCACAGGGAATGCTGTTGTCTCTGGGGGGGGGGGGGGCTTAGCTGTTTTACAGGGAATGCAGTTGTCTCGGGGGGGGGCTTAGCTGTACCACAGGGACTTCGTTTGTTGAACATTCAAGTCCTGACACTCCTCTGAACAACAGGTTGATAACATGCCTGATGGTAGGGTACCACACACACACACACACACACAGCCAGTGAGATGTGAATCAGAGTTAAGTGATTGTGCAGTGTGATAAGCAGCACTGAGGAACAACACGACACAGTCAGAACAGAACAGCTGAGAACAATAGAGTTGATTTATACCGGACTGAAACGATCCTGTGGGAGGACAAGGAGGACAAGGAGAATTCTAGTTCCTAAACACCTTGTATCGTCCCTCCTGTAAGACGAGCATAGTACTGACTCCCTCCTGGAAGACGAGCATAGTACTGTTCCCTCCTGTAAGACGAGCACAGTACTGTTGTGTTCCCTCCTGTAAGACGAGCACAGTACTGTTGTGTTCCCTCCTGTAAGACGAGCACAGTACTGTTGTGTGTTCCCTCCTGTAAAACGAACGTAGTACTGTTGTGTGTTGCCTCCTGTACTGTTAACTATACTTCTGTCCAGTCGTACAACAGCTGCTGTTTTTGTATTCTCACAGAATTAGAGTTGAAAAGTAATTCAGTGTGTTTTGTACTTCTCAGAACGCCAACATGTTTGACCCAGAAGTGGTCCTGAACCAGCTGAGGTATTCTGGGATGTTGGAGACCGTGAAGATCCGCAGGGCTGGTTTCCCTGTCCGCAGGACTTTTAATGACTTCTACAGCAGGTGAGAAAAACGGACAATGGTCTTTTTACAGGGAAGACAGACTAACATCACCGTCTCCCGTGCACGGTAGATCATCTGCTGGGTGTCGACGAACGCCGGGGTTTCAACCTGTAGAATCACCTGCTGGGTGTCGATGAACGCCGGGGTTTCAACGTGTAGAATCACCTGCTGGGTGTCGATGAACGCCGGGGTTTCAACGTGTAGAATCACCTGCTGGGTGTCGATGAACACCGGGGTTTCAACGTGTAGAATCACCTGCTGGGTGTCGATGAACGCCGGGGTTTCAACGTGTAGAATCACCTGCTGGGTGTCGATGAACGCCGGGGTTTCAACCTGTAGAATCACCTGCTGGGTGTAGATCACCTGCTGGGTGTCGATGAACGCCGGGGTTTCAACCTGTAGAATCACCTGCTGGGTGTCGATGAACACCGGGGTTTCAACCTGTAGAATCACCTGCTGGGTGTCGATGAACACCGGGGTTTCAACGTGTAGAATCACCTGCTGGGTGTCGATGAACGCCGGGGTTTCAACGTGTAGAATCACCTGCTGGGTGTCGATGAACACCGGGGTTTCAACGTGTAGAATCACCTGCTGGGTGTCGATGAACACCGGGGTTTCAACGTGTAGAATCACCTGCTGGGTGTCGATGAACGCCGGGGTTTCAACGTGTAGAATCACCTGCTGGGTGTCGATGAACACCGGGGTTTCAACGTGTAGAATCACCTGCTGGGTGTCGATGAACGCCGAGGTTTCAACCTGTAGAATCACCTGCTGGGTGTCGATGAACGCCGGGGTTTCAACCTGTAGAATCACCTGCTGGGTGTCGATGAACGCTGGGGTTTCAACCTGTAGAATCACCTGCTGGGTGTAGATCACCTGCTGTGTGTCGATGAACGCCGGGGTTTCAACCTGTAGAATCACCTGCTGGGTGTCGATGAACGCCGAGGTTTCAACCTGTAGAATCACCTGCTGGGTGTCGATGAACGCTGGGGTTTCAACCTGTAGAATCACCTGCTGGGTGTCGATGAACGCCGGGGTTTCAACGTGTAGAATCACCTGCTGGGTGTCGATGAACGCCGAGGTTTCAACCTGTAGAATCACCTGCTGGGTGTAGATCACCTGCTGGGTGTCGATGAACGCCGGGGTTTCAACCTGTAGAATCACCTGCTGGGTGTCGATGAACGCCGGGGTTTCAACCTGTAGAATCACCTGCTGGGTGTCGATGAACACCGGGGTTTCAACGTGTAGAATCACCTGCTGGGTGTCGATGAACGCCGGGGTTTCAACGTGTAGAATCACCTGCTGGGTGTCGATGAACACCGGGGTTTCAACGTGTAGAATCACCTGCTGGGTGTCGATGAACACCGGGGTTTCAACGTGTAGAATCACCTGCTGGGTGTCGATGAACACCGGGGTTTCAACGTGTAGAATCACCTGCTGGGTGTCGATGAACGCCGGGGTTTCAACGTGTAGAATCACCTGCTGGGTGTCGATGAACACCGGGGTTTCAACGTGTAGAATCACCTGCTGGGTGTCGATGAACGCCGAGGTTTCAACCTGTAGAATCACCTGCTGGGTGTCGATGAACGCCGGGGTTTCAACCTGTAGAATCACCTGCTGGGTGTCGATGAACGCTGGGGTTTCAACCTGTAGAATCACCTGCTGGGTGTAGATCACCTGCTGTGTGTCGATGAACGCCGGGGTTTCAACCTGTAGAATCACCTGCTGGGTGTCGATGAACGCCGAGGTTTCAACCTGTAGAATCACCTGCTGGGTGTCGATGAACGCTGGGGTTTCAACCTGTAGAATCACCTGCTGGGTGTCGATGAACGCCGGGGTTTCAACGTGTAGAATCACCTGCTGGGTGTCGATGAACGCCGAGGTTTCAACCTGTAGAATCACCTGCTGGGTGTAGATCACCTGCTGGGTGTCGATGAACGCCGGGGTTTCAACCTGTAGAATCACCTGCTGGGTGTCGATGAACGCCGGGGTTTCAACCTGTAGAATCACCTGCTGGGTGTCGATGAACACCGGGGTTTCAACGTGTAGAATCACCTGCTGGGTGTCGATGAACGCCGGGGTTTCAACGTGTAGAATCACCTGCTGGGTGTCGATGAACACCGGGGTTTCAACGTGTAGAATCACCTGCTGGGTGTCGATGAACACCGGGGTTTCAACGTGTAGAATCACCTGCTGGGTGTCGATGAACGCCGGGGTTTCAACCTGTAGAATCACCTGCTGGGTGTCGATGAACGCCGAGGTTTCAACCTGTAGAATCACCTGCTGGGTGTCGAACGCCGGGGATCCAACCTGTGAATCACCTGCTGGGTGTCGATGAACGCCGGGGTTTCAACCTGTAGAATCACCTACTGGGTGTCGATGAACGCCGGGGATCCAACGTGTAGAATCACCTACTGGGTGTCGATGAACGCCGGGGATCCAACGTGTAGAATCACCTGCTGGGTGTCGATGAACACCGGGGATATACTCTGTGATCAGGGTCAATGGCATGGCTACCCACTGTGCCTCCTCCGCTGTGCACCACCAAGGCTCATGTTGGCCAGTCTACCCTCTTACAAAACAGCAGAACATGCGGACCCAGTGTTCACCTGGGTCATTGAGCTATTGTTGATTTCCTATTGTGCTGCTGTCAGCTGTCTGGGTGTCATGTCATGTTGTACTCCTTCGACACGTCTGGCCCTTGTCTGGCCCGTCGGCTCTGTGTCTGACCCGTCGGCTCTGTGTCTGACCCGTCGGCTCTGTGTCTGACCCGTCGGCTCTGTGTCTGACCCGTCGGCTCTGTGTCTGACCCGTCGGCTCTGTGTCTGACCTGTGTGCGTCTCTGTTCCCTGTGTAGGTACAAGATGATCCTGAAAGACAAGCATCCAACAGACGACCAGAGAGGGAGATGCACAGAGCTGCTGATGTCATACGACCCCGCCAAGATAGACTGGCAGCTGGGGAAGACTAAGGTACGCTGGCCCCGTGGCTCTGACAACGCATCACACTCTTACACGCATACTGCAGTGGGTGAATAAAATATGTGTAGCACGACCAGGTCTAATCTGAGGGAAATATGTGTCTCTAATATGGTCATACGTTGGACAGGAGGTTAGGAAGTGCAGCTCAGATTCCACCTCATTTTGTGGGCATTGTGCACATAGCCTGTCTTCTCTTGAGTGCCATGTCTGTCTACGGCGGCCTTTCTCAATAGCAAGGCTATGCTCACTAAGTCTGTACATAGTCAAAGCTTTCCTTAAGTTTGGGTCAGTCACAGTGGTCAGGTATTCTGCCACTGTGTACTCTCTGTTTAGGGACAAATACCATTCTAGTTTGCTCTGTTTTTTTGTTAATTCTTTCCAATGTGTCAAGTAATTATCTTTTTGTTTTCTCATGATTTGGTTGGGTCTAATTGTGCTGCTGTCCTGGGGCTCTGTAGGGTGTGTTTGTAAACAGAGCCCCAGGACCAGCTTGCTTAGGGGACTCTTCTCCAGGTTCATCTCTCTGTAGGTGATGGCTTTGTTATGGAAGGTTTGGGAATCACTTCCTTTTAGGTGGTTGTAGAATTGAACGGCTCTTTCCTGGATTTAGGCATAATTTTGCTCTGCTTGCATTATTTTGTGTTCTACGTTGTACACAGAGGATATTTTTTGTAGAATTCTGCATGCAGTGTCTCAATCTGTAGTTTTTCCCATTTTGTAAATTATTGGTTGGTGAGCGGACCCCAGTCCTCACAACCATAAAGGGCAATGGGTTCTATGACTGATTTCAAGTATTTTTAGCCAGATCCTAATTGGTATGTTGAATTTTATGTTCCTTTTGATTGCATAGAAGGCCCTTCTTGCCTTGTCTCTCAGATCATTCACAGCTTTGCCACAAGAAAAGGGCAACCAGTGAAGAACAAACACCATTGTAAATACAACCCATATTTATGTTAATTTCCCCTTTTGTACTTTAACAATGAACCTAATATGACATTTGAAATCTTTTTTATTATTTTGGAACTTTTACGAGTGTAATATGTTTACTGTTAATTTGTGTTGTTTATTTCGCTTTTGTTTATTACCTAGTTCACTTGCATTGGCAACGTTAACGTATGTTTCCCATGCCAATAAATCCCTTTGAATTGAAATATACATTGAGACAGAAAGTGCAGTGCCTTGTGATTAGAGATCTGAGGATCTCATTCTCTGCTCAATTGACCGTGTAATGGTAGTTTGTTGACCTAGTAGTGGTAGTTTATTGACCCTGTAGTGGTAGTTTATTGACCTAGTAGTGGTAGTTTATTGACCCTGTAGTGGTAGTTTGTTGACCCAGTAGTGGTAGTTTGTTGACCCTGTAGTGGTAGTTTGTTGACCCTGTAGTGGTAGTTTGTTGACCCTGTAGTGGTAGTTTGTTGACCCAGTAGTGGTAGTTTATTGACCTAGTAGTGGTAGTTTATTGACCCTGTAGTGGTAGTTTGTTGACCCTGTAGTGGTAGTTTGTTGACCGTGTAGTGGTAGTTTATTGACCCTGTAGTGGTAGTTTATTGACCCTGTAGTGGTAGTTTATTGACCCTGTAGTGGTAGTTTATTGACCCTGTAGTGGTAGTTTATTGACCCTGTAGTGGTAGTTTGTTGACCCAGTAGTGGTAGTTTATTGACCCAGTAGTGGTAGTTTATTGACCCTGTAGTGGTAGTTTATTGACCCTGTAGTGGTAGTTTATTGACCCTGTAGTGGTAGTTTATTGACCCTGTAGTGGTAGTTTGTTGACCCTGTAGTGGTAGTTTGTTGACCCTGTAGTGGTAGTTTGTTGACCCTGTAGTGGTAGTTTGTTGACCGTGTAGTGGTAGTTTGTTGGCCATGTAATGTAGTGGTAGTTTATTGATCGTGTAGTGGTAGTTTGTTGACCGTGTAGTGGTAGTTTGTTGGCCATGTAATGTAGTGGTAGTTTATTGATCGTGTAGTGGTAGTTTATTGATCGTGTAGTGGTAGTTTATTGACACTGTAGTGGTAGTTTATTGACACTGTAGTGGTAGTTTATTGACCCTGTAGTGGTAGTTTATTGACCCTGTAGTGGTAGTTTATTGACCCAGTAGTGGTAGTTTATTGACCCAGTAGTGGTAGTTTATTGACCCTGTAGTGGTAGTTTATTGACACTGTAGTGGTAGTTTATTGACCCTGTAGTGGTAGTTTATTGACCCTGTAGTGGTAGTTTATTGACCCTGTAGTGGTAGTTTATTGACCCTGTAGTGGTAGTTTATTGACCGTGTAGTGGTAGTTTATTGACCCTGTAGTGGTAGTTTATTGACCGTGTAGTGGTAGTTTGTTGATCGTGTAGTGGTAGTTTGTTGATCGTGTAGTGGTAGTTTATTGACCCAGTAGTGGTAGTTTATTGACCCTGTAGTGGTAGTTTATTGACCCTGTAGTGGTAGTTTATTGACCGTGTAGTGGTAGTTTATTGACCCTGTAGTGGTAGTTTATTGACCGTGTAGTGGTAGTTTGTTGATCGTGTAGTGGTAGTTTGTTGATCGTGTAGTGGTAGCTTATTGATCGTGTAGTGGTAGTTTGTTGACCGTGTAGTGGTAGTTTGTTGGCCATGTAATGTAGTGGTAGTTTATTGATCGTGTAGTGGTAGTTTATTGATCGTGTAGTGGTAGTTTATTGACCCTGTAGTGGTAGTTTATTGACCGTGTAGTGGTAGTTTATTGACACTGTAGTGGTAGTTTATTGACACTGTAGTGGTAGTTTATTGACCCTGTAGTGGTAGTTTATTGACCCAGTAGTGGTAGTTTATTGACCCAGTAGTGGTAGTTTATTGACCCTGTAGTGGTAGTTTATTGACCCTGTAGTGGTAGTTTATTGACACTGTAGTGGTAGTTTATTGACCCTGTAGTGGTAGTTTATTGACCCTGTAGTGGTAGTTTATTGACCCTGTAGTGGTAGTTTATTGACCCTGTAGTGGTAGTTTATTGACCGTGTAGTGGTAGTTTGTTGACCGTGTACTGGTAGTTTGTTGGCCATGTAATGTAGTGGTAGTTTATTGATCGTGTAGTGGTAGTTTGTTGACCGTGTAGTGGTAGTTTGTTGGCCATGTAATGTAGTGGTAGTTTATTGATCGTGTAGTGGTAGTTTATTGACACTGTAGTGGTAGTTTATTGACACTGTAGTGGTAGTTTATTGACCCTGTAGTGGTAGTTTATTGACCCTGTAGTGGTAGTTTATTGACCCAGTAGTGGTAGTTTATTGACCCAGTAGTGGTAGTTTATTGACCCTGTAGTGGTAGTTTATTGACACTGTAGTGGTAGTTTATTGACCCTGTAGTGGTAGTTTATTGACCCTGTAGTGGTAGTTTATTGACCCTGTAGTGGTAGTTTATTGACCCTGTAGTGGTAGTTTATTGACCCTGTAGTGGTAGTTTATTGACCCTGTAGTGGTAGTTTATTGACCGTGTAGTGGTAGTTTGTTGACCCTGTAGTGGTAGTTTATTGACCCTGTAGTGGTAGTTTATTGACCCTGTAGTGGTAGTTTATTGACTGTGTAATGTAGTGGTAGTTTATTGACTGTGTAATGTAGTGGTAGTTTATTGACTGTGTAATGTAGTGGTAGTTTATTGACTGTGTAATGTAGTGGTAGTTTATTGACTGTGTAATGTAGTGGTAGTTTATTGACTGTGTAATGTAGTGGTAGTTTATTGATTGTGTAATGTAGTGGTAGTTTATTGACCCTGTAATCTAGTGGTAGTTTATTGACTGTGTAATGTAGTGGTAGTTTATTGACCCTGTAGTGGTAGTTTGTTGACCCTGTAGTGGTAGTTTGTTGACCCTGTAGTGGTAGTTTATTGACCCTGTAGTGGTAGTTTATTGACCCTGTAGTGGTAGTTTATTGACCCTGTAGTGGTAGTTTATTGACTGTGTAATGTAGTGGTAGTTTATTGACTGTGTAATGTAGTGGTAGTTTATTGACTGTGTAATGTAGTGGTAGTTTATTGACTGTGTAATGTAGTGGTAGTTTATTGACTGTGTAATGTAGTGGTAGTTTATTGACCCTGTAGTGGTAGTTTATTGACTGTGTAATGTAGTGGTAGTTTATTGACCCTGTAGTGGTAGTTTATTGACTGTGTAATGTAGTGGTAGTTTATTGACCCTGTAGTGGTAGTTTATTGACTGTGTAATGTAGTGGTAGTTTATTGACTGTGTAATGTAGTGGTAGTTTATTGACCCTGTAGTGGTAGTTTATTGACTGTGTAATGTAGTGGTAGTTTATTGACTGTGTAATGTAGTGGTAGTTTATTGACCCTGTAGTGGTAGTTTATTGACTGTGTAATGTAGTGGTAGTTTATTGACTGTGTAATGTAGTGGTAGTTTATTGACTGTGTAATGTAGTGGTAGTTTATTGACCCTGTAGTGGTAGTTTATTGACTGTGTAATGTAGTGGTAGTTTATTGACCCTGTAGTGGTAGTTTATTGACCCTGTAGTGGTAGTTTGTTGACCCTGTAGTGGTAGTTTATTGACCCTGTAGTGGTAGTTTATTGACCCTGTAGTGGTAGTTTATTGACCCTGTAGGGGTAGTTTGTTGACCCTGTAGTGGTAGTTTGTTGACCCTGTAGTGGTAGTTTATTGACCCTGTAGTGGTAGTTTGTTGACCCTGTAGTGGTAGTTTATTGACCCTGTAGTGGTAGTTTATTGACTGTGTAATGTAGTGGTAGTTTATTGACTGTGTAATGTAGTGGTAGTTTATTGACTGTGTAATGTAGTGGTAGTTTATTGACTGTGTAATGTAGTGGTAGTTTATTGACCCTGTAATCTAGTGGTAGTTTATTGACCCTGTAATCTAGTGGTAGTTTATTGACTGTGTAATGTAGTGGTAGTTTATTGACCCTGTAGTGGTAGTTTGTTGACCCTGTAGTGGTAGTTTATTGACCCTGTAGTGGTAGTTTATTGACCCTGTAGTGGTAGTTTATTGACTGTGTAATGTAGTGGTAGTTTATTGACTGTGTAATGTAGTGGTAGTTTATTGACTGTGTAATGTAGTGGTAGTTTATTGACCCTGTAGTGGTAGTTTATTGACTGTGTAATGTAGTGGTAGTTTATTGACTTTGTAATGTAGTGGTAGTTTATTGACTGTGTAATGTAGTGGTAGTTTATTGACCCTGTAGTGGTAGTTTATTGACTGTGTAATGTAGTGGTAGTTTGTTGACCCTGTAGTGGTAGTTTGTTGACCCTGTAGTGGTAGTTTATTGACCCTGTAGTGGTAGTTTATTGACTGTGTAATGTAGTGGTAGTTTATTGACTGTGTAATGTAGTGGTAGTTTATTGACCCTGTAGTGGTAGTTTATTGACCCTGTAGTGGTAGTTCATTGACCCTGTAGTGGTAGTTCATTGACCCTGTAGTGGTAGTTTATTGACCCTGTAGTGGTAGTTTATTGACCGTGTAGTGGTAGTTTATTGACCCTGTAGTGGTAGTTTATTGACCCTGTAGTGGTAGTTTGTTGACCCTGTAGTGGTAGTTTATTGACCCTGTAGTGGTAGTTTATTGACCCTGTAGTGGTAGTTTATTGACCCTGTAGTGGTAGTTTATTGACCCTGTAGTGGTAGTTTGTTGACCCTGTAGTGGTAGTTTATTGACCTTGTAGTGGTAGTTTATTGACTGTGTAATGTAGTGGTAGTTTATTGACCCTGTAGTGGTAGTTTATTGACCCTGTAGTGGTAGTTTATTGACCCTGTAGTGGTAGTTTATTGACCCTGTAGTGGTAGTTTATTGACCCTGTAGTGGTAGTTTATTGACCGTGTAATGTAGTGGTAGTTTATTGACCCTGTAGTGGTAGTTTATTGACCTTGTAGTGGTAGTTTATTGACTGTGTAATGTAGTGGTAGTTTATTGACCCTGTAGTGGTAGTTTATTGACTGTGTAATGTAGTGGTAGTTTATTGACCCTGTAGTGGTAGTTTATTGACCCTGTAGTGGTAGTTTATTGACTGTGTAATGTAGTGGTAGTTTATTGACCCTGTAGTGGTAGTTTATTGACTGTGTAATGTAGTGGTAGTTTATTGACCCTGTAGTGGTAGTTTATTGACTGTGTAATGTAGTGGTAGTTTATTGACCCTGTAGTGGTAGTTTATTGACTGTGTAATGTAGTGGTAGTTTATTGACCCTGTAGTGGTAGTTTATTGACCCTGTAGTGGTAGTTTATTGACTGTGTAATGTAGTGGTAGTTTGTTAACCGTGTAATGTAATGGTAGTTTGACAGTATAATGTTAGTGCCCACAATTATGTGTTGTGCCTTTGTGCGTTAGTGTTTTGGTTATCAGTGCCATATTTTTGTGGTTAAAGTTAGGAAAGTCAGGTGGGTTTGAAAGTAGAGGTTTGGATTGCATTTCCTGTGTAGAAACAGTCTAATTATATCAATGTCTGATTGTGTGATGAGGAAGCTAGGACCACACGGTAGGGTGGCAGCATCGGATGTGGGAAGGAAGGATGTTGTCCAGGGAGCTTCCTCTCTGCGACTCGGAGAGTGTAGAGGAGAAACAGGCGCTGGGGGTGGGATAGGGGAAGAGGGTTGGGGAGCTGGTGTGGGGATGGGATAGAGAAGAGGGTTGGGGAGCTGGGGTGGGGATGGGATAGAGAAGAGGGTTGAGGACCTGGGGTGGGGATGGGATAGAGAAGAAGGTTGGGGAGCTGGGATGGGATAGAGAAGAGGGTTGGGGAGCTGGGGTGGGGATGGGATAGAGAAGAGGGTTGGGGAGCTGGGGTGGGGATGGGATAGAGAAGAGGGTTGGGGAGCTGGGGTGGGGACGGGATAGGGGAAGAGGGTTGGGGAGCTGGGGTGGGGATGGGATAGGGAAGAGGGTTGGGGAGCTGGGGTGTGGATGGGATAGGGTTGGGGGAGCTGGGCAGGGGAGGAGGGGATGGGACAGAGAAGAGGGTTGGGGAGCTGGGGTGGGGATGGGATAGAGAAGAGGGTTGGGGAGCTGGGGTGGGGATGGGATAGAGAAGAGGGTTGGGGAGCTGGGGTGGGGATGGGATAGAGAAGAGGGTTGGGGATGGGATAGGGGAAGAGGGGAAGAGGGTTGGGGAGCTGGGGATGGGATAGGGAAGGAGGGGATGGGACAGAGAACAGGGGTGGGGGTGGGGATGGGATAGGGGAAGGGGAAGAGCGTGGTGGTGGGGATGGGATAGAAAAGAGGGGTGGGGATGGGGAAGAGCGTGGTGGTGGGGATGGGATAGAAAAGAGGGGTGGGGATGGGACAGGGGAGGAGGGGATGGGACAGAGAAGAGGGTTGGGGGTGGGGATAGGACAGGGGAAGAGGGTTGGTGGGTGGGGATGGGACAGGGGAGGAGGGGATGGGATAGAGAAGAGGGGTGGGGGTGGGGATGGGATAGAGAAGAGGGGTGGGGATGGGACAGGGGAAGAGGGTTGGGGGGTGGGGATGGGACAGGGGAGGAGGGGATGGGACAGGGGAGGAGGGGATGGGACAGAGAAGGGGGGTGGGGATGGGGCAGGGGAAGAGGGGTGGGGATGGGATAGGGGAGGAGGGGATGGGACAGAGAACAGGGGTGGGGATGGGATAGGGGAAGAGCGTGGTGGTGGGGATGGGATAGAGAAGAGGGGTGGGGGTGGGGATGGGACAGGGGAGGAGGGGATGGGATAGAGAAGAGGGGTGGGGGTGGGGATGGGATAGGGGAAGAGGGGTGGGGGTGGGGATGGGACAGGGGAGGAGTGGATGGGACAGAGAAGAGGGTTGGGGGGTGGGGATGGGACAGGGGAGGAGGGGATGGGATAGAGAAGAGGGGTGGGGGTGGGGATGGGATAGAGAAGAGGGTTTGGGGGGAGCAGGGTGGGGAGAGCAGGGTGGGAGTAGCAGGGCTGGGGGGAGCAGGGTGGGGGGAGCAGGCCTGGGGGGAGCAGGCCTGGGGGGAGCAGGGCTGGGGGGAGCAGGGCTGGGGGGAGCAGGGCTGGGGGGAGCAGGGCTGCAGCTGTGTGACTGTGATTACTGGAACATCTGGCCCAGTTAGCAGGAGCTGCTAAACCTGCAGTTTTCAGTCAGGGAAGGGTTACCTAGACCCAGTGGAATGCTCTTTCATGGGAGGAGGGGAATGGTCTGCTCTTGGAGGAGTGCCATCCCCTCCCCTCTAGTGTCTCTCCCTTTCAATTTCAATCTCTCTCTCTGCCTGTGCACCTCCCCTCCCAACCCAACCCGTCTCTCTCTCTCTCTCGCTCTCTCTCGCTCTCTCTCGCTCTCTCTCGCTCTCTCTCGCTCTCTCTCTCTCTCTCTCTCTCTCTCTCTCTCTCTCGCTCTCTCTCGCTCTCTCTCGCTCTCTCTCGCTCTCTCTCGCTCTCTCTCGCTCTCTCTCGCTCTCTCTCGCTCTCTCTTGCTCGCTCTCTCGCTCTCTCTCTCTCGCTCTCTCTCTCTCGCTCTCTCTCTCTCGCTCTCTCTCTCGCTCTCTCTCTCTCTCTCGCTCTCTCTCTCGCTCTCTCGCTCTGCCTCCTCCCCTCCTCTGTCTCTCTCTCGCCCTGCCTCCTCCCCTCCTCTGTCTCTCGGCCTGCCTCCTCCCCTCCTCTGTCTCTCTCTCGCCCTGCCTCCTCCCCTCCTCTGTCTCTCTCTCGCCCTGCCTCCTCCCCTCCTCTGTCTCTCGGCCTGCCTCCTCCCCTCCTCTGTCTCTCTCTCGCCCTGCCTCCTCCCCTCCTCTGTCTCTCTCTCGCCCTGCCTCCTCCCCTCCTCTGTCTCTCTCTCGCCCTGCCTCCTCCCCTCCTGTCTCTCTCTCGCCCTGCCTCCTCCCCTCCTGTCTCTCTCTCGCCCTGCCTCCTCCCCTCCTGTCTCTCTCTCGCCCTGCCTCCTCCCCTCCTGTCTCTCTCTCTCTCTCGCCCTGCCTCCTCCCCTCCTGTCTCTCTCTCGCCCTGCCTCCTCCCCTCCTGTCTCTCTCTCTCTCTCGCCCTGCCTCCTCCCCTCCTCTGTCTCTCTCTCGCCCTGCCTCCTCCCCTCCTGTCTCTCTCTCTCTCTCGCCCTGCCTCCTCCCCTCCTCTGTCTCTCTCTCGCCCTGCCTCCTCCCCTCCTCTGTCTCTCTCTCGCCCTGCCTCCTCCCCTCCTGTCTCTCTCTCGCCCTGCCTCCTCCCCTCCTGTCTCTCTCTCGCCCTGCCTCCTCCCCTCCTGTCTCTCTCTCTCTCTCGCCCTGCCTCCTCCCCTCCTGTCTCTCTCTCTCTCTCGCCCTGCCTCCTCCCCTCCTGTCTCTCTCTCGCCCTGCCTCCTCCCCTCCTGTCTCTCTCTCGCCCTGCCTCCTCCCCTCCTGTCTCTCTCTCTCTCTCTCTCTCTCTCTCGCCCTGCCTCCTGTCTCTCTCTTAGTAATCAGTAAGAAGCCAGAGAGCCAGAACACAGACAGGATGTTAGCTGTGGGACTAACAACACAACACTGACTCTTTGCAGTAGCAGCACCGTCATAGTGTTCCGCTGGGCTCTCTGCAGTGGCAGTCAGGGAGAATAGCCAGGAAAGTAGCTATAGCTCTGTGAGAGTAGCTGAAACCAGCACTGGTCGGTCCCAGTCCTTATCAAGAGGATCAAGAGTAGCTAGCAGGGAGAGTAGCTAGCAGGGAGAGTAGCTAGCAGTGAGAGTAGCAGGGAAGAGTAGCTAGCAGGGAAGAGTAGCTAGCAGGGAAGAGTAGCTAGCAGGGAAGAGTAGCTAGCAAGGAAGAGTAGCTAGCAGGGAAGAGTAGCTAGCAGGGAAGAGTAGCTAACAGCTAGGAGCTCTGCAGCAAACAGCTGTGCTTAAACGGACTGCATTCAGAACTTCTCAAGAATAACTAACTACCCTACAGGAACTAACCTCCATCCCTATCTCTGACTGGCCGTGCCGCGCGTCATGTCTTGCAGGTGTTCCTGAAGGAAGAGCTGGAACACCGGCTGGAGAAGGGGAGGGAAGTGGTGCGGAGACAGGCGGGCATGGTGATCCGGGCACACATACTCAGCTATGTGGCAAGGTGAGTACTGCTGGGGGGAGGGACTAGGAGGACTGGCGGAGAGTGACTAGGAGGGCTGGGGGAGAGTGACTAGGAGGGCTGGGGGAGAGTGACTAGGAGGGCTGGGGGAGAGTGACTAGGAGGGCTGGGGGAGAGTGACTAGGAGGGCTGGGTGAGAGTGACTAGGAGGGCTGGGTGAGAGTGACTAGGAGGGCTGGGTGAGAGTGACTAGGAAAGGCTGGGTGAGTGTCTAGGGGACTGGAAAGAGGGCTGGGTGAGAGTGACTAGGAGGGCTGGCGGAGAGTGACTAGGAGGGCTGGCGGAGAGTGACTAGGAAGGCTGGGTGAGAGTGACTAGGAGGGCTGGGTGAGAGTGACTAGGAGGGCTGGGTGAGAGTGACTAGGAGGGCTGGCAGAGAGTGACTAGGAGGGCTGGCGGAGAGTGACTAGGAGGGCTGGCGGAGAGTGACTAGGAGGGCTGGCGGAGAGTGACTAGGAGGGCTGGGGGAGAGTGACTAGGAGGGCTGGGGGAGAGTGACTAGGAGGGCTGGGGGAGAGTGACTAGGAGGGCTGGGGGAGAGTGACTAGGAGGGCTGGGGGAGAGTGGCTAGGAGGGCTGGGGGAGAGTGACTAGGAGGGCTGGGGGAGAGTGACTAGGAGGACTGGCGGAGAGTGACTAGGAGGGCTGGGGGAGAGTGACTAGGAGGGCTGGGGGAGAGTGACTAGGAGGGCTGGCGGAGAGTGACTAGGAGGGCTGGCGGAGAGTGACTAGGAGGGCTGGCGGAGAGTGACTAGGAGGGCTGGCGGAGAGTGACTAGGAGGGCTGGCGGAGAGTGACTAGGAGGGCTGGCGGAGAGTGACTAGGAGGGCTGGCGGAGAGTGACTAGGAGGGCTGGCGGAGAGTGACTAGGAGGGCTGGCGGAGAGTGACTAGGAGGGCTGGCGGAGAGTGACTAGGAGGGCTGGCGGAGAGTGACTAGGAGGGCTGGCGGAGAGTGACTAGGAGGGCTGGCGGAGAGTGACTAGGAGGGCTGGGGGAGAGTGACTAGGAGGGCTGGGGGAGAGTGACTAGGAGGGCTGGGGGAGAGTGACTAGGAGGGCTGGGGGAGAGTGACTAGGAGGGCTGGGGGAGAGTGACTAGGAGGGCTGGGGGAGAGTGACTATGAGGGCTGGGGGAGAGTGGCTAGGAGGGCTGGGGGAGAGTGGCTAGGAGGGCTGGGGGAGAGTGACGAGAGGACCGGGAAGAGGGCTGGGGGAGAGTGACTAGGAGGGCTGGGTGAGAGTGACTAGGAGGGCTGGGTGAGAGTGACTAGGAGGGCTGGGTGAGAGTGACTAGGAGGGCTGGGAGAGAGTGACTAGGGGACTGGAAAGAGGGCTGGGGGAGAGACTAGGAGGGCTGGGGGAGAGTGACTAGGAGGGCTGGGGGAGAGTGACTAGGAGGGCTGGGTGAGAGTGACTAGGAGGGCTGGGTGAAAGTGACTAGGAGGGCTGGGTGAGAGTGACTAGGAGGGCTGGGTGAGAGTGACTAGGAGGGCTGGGGGAGAGTGACTAGGAGGGCTGGGGGAGAGTGACTAGGAGGGCTGGGGGAGAGTGACTAGGAGGGCTGGGGGAGAGTGACTAGGAGGGCTGGGTGAGAGTGACTAGGAGGGCTGGGTGAGAGTGACTAGGAGGGCTGGGTGAGAGTGACTAGGAAAGGCTGGGTGAGTGTCTAGGGGACTGGAAAGAGGGCTGGGTGAGAGTGACTAGGAGGGCTGGCGGAGAGTGACTAGGAGGGCTGGCGGAGAGTGACTAGGAAGGCTGGGTGAGAGTGACTAGGAGGGCTGGGTGAGAGTGACTAGGAGGGCTGGGTGAGAGTGACTAGGAGGGCTGGCGGAGAGTGACTAGGAGGGCTGGCGGAGAGTGACTAGGAGGGCTGGCGGAGAGTGACTAGGAGGGCTGGGGGAGAGTGACTAGGAGGGCTGGGGGAGAGTGACTAGGAGGGCTGGGGGAGAGTGACTAGGAGGGCTGGGGGAGAGTGACTAGGAGGGCTGGGGGAGAGTGGCTAGGAGGGCTGGGGGAGAGTGACTAGGAGGACTGGCGGAGAGTGACTAGGAGGGCTGGGGGAGAGTGACAGGGACTAGGGACAGGGAACAGGGCTGAGGGAGAGTGACTAGGGGACAGGGAAGAGGACTGGGGTAGAGTGGCTAGGGGACAGGGAAGAGGGCTCGGGGAGAGTGACTAGGAGGGCTGGCGGAGAGTGACTAGGAGGGCTGGCGGAGAGTGACTAGGAGGGCTGGCGGAGAGTGACTAGGAGGGCTGGCGGAGAGTGACTAGGAGGGCTGGGGGAGAGTGATGAGGGGACCGGGAAGAGGGCTGGGGGAGAGTGACTAGGAGGGCTGGGGGAGAGTGACTCGGAGGGCTGGGGGAGAGTGACTAGGAGGGCTGGGGGAGAGTGACTAGGGGACAGGGAAGAGGGCTTGGGGAGAGTGACTATTGGACTGGAAAGAGGGCTGGGGGAGAGTGACTAGGAGGGCTGGGGGAGAGTGACTAGGAGGGCTGGGGGAGATTGACTAGGAGGGCTGGGGGAGAGTGGCTAGGAGGGCTGGGGGAGTGTGACTAGGGGACTGGGAAGAGGGCTGGGGGAGAGTGACTAGGGGAGCTGGAGGTTGATTGCAGGGGAGGTGGAATCTGCTGGGCTTAGGGGAATGACTAGGAAGGCTGGGGGTGAGTGACTTCAGGGGCTGTGGGGAGTGACTGGGGGGTGGTAGTTAGTTTATATACTGGAGGGGCTGGGGGAGAGTGACTAGGGGACTGGGAAGAGTGCTGGGGGAGAGTGACTAGGGGACTGGAAAGAGGGCTGGGGGAGAGTGACTTTGGGACTGGGAAGAGGGCTGGGGGAGAGTGACTTTGGGACTGGGAAGAGGGCTGGGGGAGAGTGACTGGGGGGTGGTAGTTAGTGTATGTACTGGAGGGGCTGGGGGGAGTGACTGGGGGGTGGTAGTTTATGTACTGAAGGGGCTGGGGGGAGTGACTGGGGGGTGGTAGTTTATGTACTGAAGGGGCTGGGGGGAGTGACTGGGGGGTGGTAGTTAGTTTATGTACTGGATGGGCTGGGGGGAGTGACTGGGGGGGCTGTGGGGAGTGATTGGGGGGGGTAGTTAGTTTATGTACTGAAGGGGCTTTGGGGAGTGACTGGGGGGTGGTAGTTTATGTACTGAAGGGGCTGGGGGGAGTGGCTAGGGGAGCTGGAGGTTGAGTGCAGGGGAGGTGGATACTGCTGGGCTGGGGGGAGTGACTGGAGGGGCTGGGGGGAGTGACTGGGGGGGGTAGTTAGTTTATGTACTGGAGGGGCTGGGGGGAGTGACTGGGGGGTGGTAGTTTATGTACTGAAGGGTCTGGGGGGAGTGACTGGGGGGTGGTAGTTAGTTTATGTACTGGAGGGGGTAGGGGGAGTGACTGGGGGGGCTGTGGGGAGTGATTGGGGGGGGTAGTTAGTTTATGTACTGAAGGGGCTGTGGGGAGTGACTGGGGGGTGGTAGTTTATGTACTGAAGGGGCTGGGGGGAGTGACTGGGGGGTAGTAGTTAGTGTATGTACTGGAGGGGCTGGGGGGAGTGACTGGGGGGTGGTAGTTTATGTACTGAAGGGGCTGGGGGGAGTGGCTGGGGGGTGGAAGTTAGTTTATGTACTGGAGGGGCTGGGGGGAGTGACTGGGGGGTGGTAGTTTATGTACTGAAGGTGCTGGGGGGAGTGACTGGGGGGTGGTAGTTTATGTACTGAAGGGGCTGGGGGGAGTGGCTGGGGGGTGGTAGTTAGTTTATGTACTGGAGGGGCTGGGGGGAGTGACTGGGGGGTGGTAGTTTATGTACTGAAGGGGCTGGGGGGAGTGGCTGGGGGGGGTAGTTTATGTACTGAAGGGGCTGGGGGGAGTGGCTGGGGGGTGGTAGTTAGTTTATGTACTGGATGGGCTGGGGGGAGTGACTGGGGGGGTAGTTAGTTTATGTACTGAAGGGGCTTTGGGGAGTGACTGGGGGGTGGTAGTTATTTTATGTACTGGAGGGGCTGGGGGGAGTGACTGGGTGGTAGTTAGTTTATGTACTGGAGGGGCTGGGGGGAGTGACTGGGGGGTGGTAGTTAGTGTATGTACTGGAGGGGCTGGGGGGAGTGGCTGGGGGGTGGTAGTTAGTTTATGTACTGGAGGGGCTGGGGGGAGTGACTGGGGGGGCTGTGGGGAGTGATTGGGGGGGGGTAGTTAGTTTATGTACTGAAGGGGCTTTGGGGAGTGACTGGGGGGTGGTAGTTTATGTACTGGAGGGGCTGGGGGGAGTGACTGGGTGGTAGTTAGTTTATGTACTGGAGGGGCTGGGGGGAGTGACTGGGGGGTGGTAGTTAGTGTATGTACTGGAGGGGCTGGGGGGAGTGACTGGGGGGTAGTAGTTAGTGTATGTACTGGAGGGGCTGGGGGGAGTGACTGGGGGGTGGTAGTTAGTTTATGTACTGGAGGGGCTGGGGGGAGTGACTGGGGGGTAGTAGTTAGTGTATGTACTGGAGGGGCTGGGGGGAGTGACTGAGGGGTGGTAGTTTATGTACTGGAGGGGCTGGGGGGAGTGACTGGGGGGTAGTAGTTAGTTTATGTACTGGAGGGGCTGGGGGAGTGACTGGGGGGTGGTAGTTTATGTACTGGAGGGGCTGGGGGGAGTGACTGGGGGGTGGTAGTTAGTTTATGTACTGGAGGGGCTGGGGGAGTGACTGAGGGGTGGAAGTTTATGTGCTGGGGGGAGTGACTGGGGGTAGTTAGTTTATGTACTGGAGGGGCTGGGGGGAGTGACTGGGGGGTAGTAGTTAGTGTATGTACTGGAGGGGCTGGGGGGAGTGACTGGGGGGTGGTAGTTTATGTACTGGAGGGGCTGGCTGGAGTGACTGGGGGGTAGTAGTTAGTTTATGTACTGGAGGGGCTGGGGGAGTGACTGGGGGGTGGTAGTTAGTTTATGTACTGGAGGGTCTGGGGGGAGTGACTGGGGGGTGGTCGTTAGTTTATGTACTGGAGGGGCTAGGGGGAGTGACTGGGGGGAGTGACTGGGGGGTGGTAGTTAGTTTATGTACTGGAGGGGCTGGGGGGAGTGACTGGGGGGGGGTAGTTAGTTTATGTACTGGAGGGGCTGGGGGGAGTGACTGGGGGGAGTGACTGGGGGGGTGGTAGTTAGTTTATATACTGGAGGGGCTGGGGGGAGTGACTGGGGGGAGTGACTGAGGGGTGGTAGTTTATGTACTGGAGGGGCTGGGGGGAGTGACTGGGGGGGGGGGTAGTTAGTTTATGTACTGGAGGGGCTGGGGGAGTGACTGGGGGGTGGTAGTTCATGTACTGGAGGGGCTGGGGGGAGTGACTGGGGGGTGGTAGTTCATTTATGTACTGGAGGGGCTGGGGGGAGTGACTGGGGAGTGGTAGTTAGTTTATGTACTGCAGGATGTCACTGTGTGTTTGTGTATGATTGTTTTTGTTTATACCGATTTATTCTGTGAGGGGGGTGACTCATAAATAACTGTTAGCGTGACATGGTATCCCAGGTAACCCAGCTGTCATCCCTGTCTTTTTAGTAGGATTTAACTTTCTCTGTAGGGGTGAGTCATACCAGTACGTCTGAATGATCTGTATCTGACATGTTTAATCAACCCAAAATAGACCATTTCAACTGTGTCCCAGCATAAGTTATGGAAGATGCCAGTCGAGATACACAATCTGGATTAGTAAGGTGTAAAAATAATGCCATTCTGAACCATTAGCAGACTCAGTGTTCATCTTCCCTCTGACTGTCTGCTGACTACCATTTAGAAACACAGCAGACAGTCCCCACACGTGTCCATCCTATAGTACTCGACCATGTTATTTTGTAAAGTAGAGTTTATCTAGTTATTCTGTGAACAAATGGCATCAATACCGGCCTGATTGAATAGTTGATGAGATGACCGCACAGTATTGTGAGTTCCAGACAGATGAGACATTCTACCCTGTCAGAGACCGAGACACAGCATAAATCAGAGAGACATTGTGCCCTGTCAGAGGCACAGCATAAATCAGAGAGACATTCTGCCCTGTCAGAGACAGAGACACAGCATAAATCAGAGAGACATTCTGCCCTGTCAGAGACAGAGACACAGCATAAATCAGAGAGACATTCTGCCCTGTCAGAGACAGAGACACAGCATAAATCAGAGAGACATTCTGCCCTGTCAGAGACAGAGACACAGCATAAATCAGAGAGACATTCTGCCCTGTCAGAGACAGAGACACAGCATAAATCAGAGAGACATTCTGCCCTGTCAGAGACAGAGACACAGCATAAATCAGAGAGACATTCTGCCCTGTCAGAGGCACAGCATAAATCAGAGAGACATTCTGCCCTGTCAGAGACAGAGACACAGCATAAATCAGAGAGACATTCTGCCCTGTCAGAGACAGAGACACAGCATAAATCAGAGAGACATTCTGCCCTGTCAGAGACAGAGACACAGCATAAATCAGAGAGACATTCTGCCCTGTCAGAGACAGAGACACAGCATAAATCAGAGAGACATTCTGCCCTGTCAGAGACAGAGACACAGCATAAATCAGAGAGACATTCTGCCCTGTCAGAGGCACAGCATAAATCAGAGAGACATTCTGCCCTGTCAGAGACAGAGACACAGCATAAATCAGAGAGACATTCTGCCCTGTCAGAGACAGAGACACAGCATAAATCAGAGAGACATTCTGCCCTGTCAGAGACAGAGACACAGCATAAATCAGAGAGACATTCTGCCCTGTCAGAGACAGAGACACAGCATAAATCAGAGAGACATTCTGCCCTGTCAGAGACAGAGACACAGCATAAATCAGAGAGACATTCTGCCCTGTCAGGGGCACAGCATAAATCAGAGAGACATTCTGCCCTGTCAGAGACAGAGACACAGCATAAATAAGAGAGACATTCTGCCTTGTCAGAGACAGAGACACAGCGTAAATCAGAGAGACATTCTGCCCTGTCAGAGACAGAGACACAGCATAAATCAAAGAGACATTCTGCCCTGTCAGAGGCACAGCATAAATCAGAGAGACATTCTGCCCTGTCAGAGACACAGCATAAATCAGAGAGACATTCTGCCCTGTCAGAGACAGAGACACAGCATACATCAGAGAGTCATTCTGCCCTGTCAGAGACACAGCATAAATCAGAGAGACATTCTGCCCTGTCAGAGACACAACATAAATCAGAGTCATTCTGCCCTGTCAGAGACACAGCATAAATCAGAGAGACATTCTGCCCTGTCAGAGACACAGCATAAATCAGAGAGACATTCTGCCCTGTGAAAGAGACAGCATACATCAGAGAGCTTGTTCAGGCATCTAGACAGACCCCCTCCCACCCCCCACCACGTCAGCTCCCCTGGCCAGGGGTGTAAATTAGCCCTCCATGGAACGTGACGAAGTCCCCTCTCCCCTTTTACGTAGTGGGCAAGGTCACCCAGCCCCACATGGTTGGGAGAGAGGTCTCCGTGGGGCTGTGGCGGCCTGGGTCAGGGTTGAGGTTCTGGGCAGAGATGCAGGGCCTGGTGGGTGGTCCAGGAGATAGTGTTTGAAAGGTGGACAGCGTGTGTTGTCCTCTCTCTTGTAGGAAGAGCTGTAGGAGACAGTGAATGACAGTATGTCTTCTGTCCTTGTCTCTGCATTGTGCTGTCCCCTCCTGTAGGAAGAGCTGTAGGAGACAGTGAATGACAGTATGTCTTCTGTCCGTGTCTCTGCATTGTGCTGTCCCCTCCTGTAGGAAGCACTATAAGAGGGTGCTGGCCAGCACCGTCACTATCCAGAAGAACTACAGAGCTCACTTCTGGAGACGTGTGTTCCTTCGTCTCCGCACCGCAGCTGTCATTCTACAGAAACACCAGCGTGGTCGGCTGGCCCGAGGCCTCTATCGACACCTCTCTGAGGAGAAGAAGAGGATAGAGGAGGAGAGACGGCAAGTAGAGGGGGAGAGGAGGAGGCTGGAGGAAGAGGAGTTGAGGAGGAAGGAGGAGGAGAGACGGCAAGTAGAGGGGGAGAGGCTGGAGGAAGAGAAGAGACGAGAGGAGGAGGAGTTGAGGAGGAGGAAGGAGGATGAGAGACGGAGGGTGTTTGAGCTGGAGGAGGTGATGAGGAAGGAGGAGAGACGGAGGGTGTTGGAGCTGGAGGAGGTGAGGAGGATGGAGGAGGAGAGACTGGGACAACAAAAGGAGCAGGAAGCAGCGAAGAGAAAGGAGGAGGAGCTTTGCAACGGACAGCAAGTCGAAGACGAGGAGAAAGCCACAGCCAACAACAGGTACACTAGTAGCGGTGTGCCGGCTGTCATTCCAGTCTGTCTATAGCACTCTGTCTTCACTCTTCGTCTTCTACTCATCTTCCTCTTCTTCTCTCCCTTTAGGAACTCCCTGGAGATGGAATCTCCTGCTCCCCATAAGGAGGTGTCCCTGTCCTACTCCCTGCCCCACCACACCTCTGAGGAGGAGTCCTGTCAGATGGAGGAGATCCTTCGGCTGGAGAAGGAGATTGAGAGGCTGCAGCGCCAGAGGGAGGACGGGGTGTCCATGTTAGGGGACGGCCTGGGAGGGAGCAGGGAGGAGCTCCGGCAGAGGAGGGACGCAGAGATCTACCGGCTGGAGAAGGAGGCGTCTCGCGTGGCCACAGAGTTCCTGGAGCTCCTGGACTTTGGGGGTCTGGAACAGAGTCTGTCCATCGAGGAGAATCTCCACGACCCCTCAGAGAGCACCACTCCCCTGGCCCGGGCCGAGGAGGAGGAGGACGAGGGCTTCCATGCTGAGGAGGAGTGTCCCGGTAGCGGTATCCTCCTGCCTGACTTCCCTTTCCCCGTGGAGGTTCCTCTGGACCAGGAGGTCTTCTCCTCCCTCCCTCCTTCTCCTCCTGCCTTCGCTGAGAGTCTGGTAGCACATGCCCTGGCTCTCTCTCAGGCCCCGTGTTGTCCCCCTGTTTACTACCCCCTCACCTCTATTGTCCCTACACACCACCCAGCTCCTCCTCTCCCTGGCCTCACCAACGGAGGTGGGAAGGCTCTCTGTCACCAACCCACCAGGAGAATAGAGGTGGCTCCAGAGATCAACAGTGTGCCCAGAAGAGTGGGCGTAGTACCCGACAGACCCTGTGCCAGGGTAGATGTTATGCCAACTAGAATAGAGGCGGAACCCTCCAGATTCCCAGAGGCTGTGCCAGACAGGAGAGCAGAGCTAGTGCCCACTGTGCCTGTTCCAGGGGCCAGGGAGGTCAGAGAGGAGGTGTCATTCAGCGTCCTACCAGACACAGAGTCATACTGTGACCAGGAGGAGTTTGAGGAGGTGCAGGGGAGTACAGGTTCTGGAGACGTAGACAGTATCACGGACGGACATGCAACTGATGAGGTGCTGAGGAAATCATCCTGTACTCAGAACAGCCTGGACTCCTTCAGAGGCAGCTCAGACTCTGTGAGTACTACATCCTGCTGTACCAACTACACACTACTGTACCAACTACACCCTGCTGTACCAACTACACACCACTGTACCAACTACACACCACTGTACCAACTACACACCACTGTACCAACTACACACTACTGTACCAACTACACCCTGCTGTACCAACTACACACCACTGTACCAACTACACACCACTGTACCAACTACACACCGCTGTACCAACTACACACCACTGTACCAACTACACACTGCTGTACCAACTACACCCTGCTGTACCAACTACACCCTGCTGTACCAACTACACACTACTGTACCAATTACACCCTGCTGTACCAACTACACACTACTGTACCAACTACACCCTGCTGTACCAACTACACACCACTGTACCAACTACACACCACTGTACCAACTACACACCACTGTACCAACTACACACTGCTGTACCAACTACACCCTGCTGTACCAACTACACCCTGCTGTACCAACTACACCCTGCTGTACCAACTACACACTACTGTACCAACTACACACTACTGTACCAACTACACACTACTGTACCAACTACACACTACTGTACCAACTACACACCACTGTACCAACTACACACTACTGTACCAACTACACACTGCTGTACCAACTACACCCTGCTGTACCAACTACACCCTGCTGTACCAACTACACACTACTGTACCAACTACACACCGCTGTACCAACTACACACCACTGTACCAACTACACACTACTGTACCAACTACACACTACTGTACCAACTACACACTGCTGTACCAACTACACACTACTGTACCAACTACACACTACTGTACCAACTACACACCACTGTACCAACTACACACTACTGTACCAACTACACCCTGCTGTACCAACTACACCCTGCTGTACCAACTACACACCACTGTACCAACTACACACCACTGTACCAACTACACCCTGCTGTACCAACTACACCCTGCTGTACCAACTACACCCTGCTGTACCAACTACACACTGCTGTGCCAACTACACACTACTGTGCCAACTACACACTACTGTGCCAATTCCACACTGCCTACTACTGTGTCAACTACACACTACTGTGTCAACTACACACTACTGTACCAACTACACACTACTGTACCAACTACACACTACTGTACCAACTACATAGTACATACTTCCTCACCAATTACACACTACTGTACCAACTACATAGTACATACCAACTACATACTACATACTACTGTACCAACTACACACTACCTACTGCTGTACCAACTACACACTACTGTACCACCTACACACTACTGTACCAACTACATAGTACATACTTCCTCACCAATTACACACTACTGTACCAACTACATACTACCCACTACTGTACCAACTACATAGTACATACCAACTACATACTACATACTACTTTACCAACTACACACTACCTACTGCTGTACCAACTACACACTGCTGTACCAACTACACACTGCTGTACCAACATACACCTTAGCCAAATACATTTTAATTTTTCTAAATGTTTCACAATTCCTGACATTTAATCCTAGTAAAAATGATGTCTTAGTTCAGTTAGAATCACCACTTTATTTTAAGAATGTGAAATGTCAGAATAATTGTAGAGATTTAATTATTTATTTCATTTATTTATATCTTTCATCATATTCCCAGTGGGTCAGAAGTTTACACACTCAATTAGTATTTGGTAGCATTGCCTTCAAATTGTTTAACGTGGGTCAAACATTTCGGGTAGCCTTAAACAAGCTTCCCACAATAAGTTGGTGAATGTTGGCCCATTCCTCCTGACAGAGCTGGTGTAACTGAGTCAGGTTTGTAGGCCTCCTTGCTCGCACACTTTTTCAGTTGTGCCCACAAATTTTCTATAGGATTGAGGTCAGGGCTTTGTGATGACCACTCCAATACCTTGACTTTGTTGTCCTTAAGCCAATTTGCCGCAACTTTGGAAGTATGCTTGGGGTCATTGTCCATTTGGAAGACCCATTTGTGACCAAGCTTTAACTGATGTCTTGAGATGTCTTTCAATATTTCCACATAATTTTCCATCCTCATGATGCCATCTATTTTGTGAAGAGCACCAGCACCTCCTGCAGCAAAGAACCCCCACAACATGATGCTGCCACGGTTGGGATGGTGTTCTTCGGGTTGCAAGCCTCACCCTTTTTCCTCCAAACATAACGATGGTCATTATGGCCAAACAGTTCTATTTTTGTTTCATCAGACCAGAGGACATTTCTCTAAAAAGTACAATCTTTGTCCCCATGTGCAGTTGCAAACTGTAGTCTGGCTTTTTCATGGTGGTTTTGGAGCAGTGGCTTCTTCCTTGCTGAGCAGCCTTTCAGGTTATGTTGATATACGACTCGTTTTACTGTGGATATAGATACTTTTGTACCTGTTTCCTCCAGCATCTTCACAAGGTCTTTTGCTGTTGTTATGGGATTGATTTGCACTTTTTGCACCAAAGTACGTTCGTCTCTAGGAGAGAGACGCATCTCCTTCCTGAGTGGTATGACGGCTGCGTGGTCCCATGGTGTTTATACTTGCGTACTATTGTTTGTACAGATGAACGTGTTACCTTCAGGCATTTGGAAATTGCTCCCAAGGATGAACCAGCCTTGCAGAGGTCTTGGCTGATTCTTTTTTGTTGATTTTCCCATGATGTCAAGCAGAGGCACTGAATTTGAAGGTAGGCCTTGAAATACATCCACAGGTACACCTCCAATTGACTCAGATGATGTCAATTAGCCTATCAGAAGCTTCTAAAGCCATGACATCATTTTCTGTAATTTTCCAAGCTGTTTAAAGGCACAGTCAACTTAGTGTATGTAAACTTCTGACCCACTGGAATTGTAATACAGTGATTCATAAGTGAAATAATCTGTCTGTAAACAATTGTTGGAAAAATGACTTGTTTCATGCACAAGGTAGATTTCCGAACCGACTTGCCAAAACTATGGTTTGTTAACAAGAAATTTGTGGAGTTGTTGAAAAACGAGTTTTAATGACTCCAACCTAAGTGTATGTAAACTTCCGACTTCAACCGCAGTTCTGTACCAGCTACATAGTACATACAGTGCTGTGTAAAAGTTTTAGGCATGCTGTAAGAATGCTTTCAAAATTAGACACGTTAATAGTTGATATTTATCAATTAACTAAATGCAAAGTGAGTGAACAGAAGAAAAATCTAATCCATATTTAGTGTGACCACCCTTAGTCTTCAAAACAGCACCAATTCTTCTAGGTAAACTTGCACAAAGTCAGGGATTTGGTAGGCATATAGTCAGGTGTATGATTAAACAATTATACCAAACAGTTGCTAACGATCATCAATTCAATATGTAGATTTGAAACACAAATCATTAACTGAAATAGAAACAGCTGTGTAGCAGGAATAAAACTGGGTGAGGAACAACAGAAACAGCTGTGTAGCAGGAATAAAACTGGGTGAGGAACAACAGCTGTGTAGCAGGAATAACAAACATCCGTGTAGCAGGAATAAAACTGGGTGAGGAACAACAGAAACAGCTGTGTAGCAGGAATAAAACTGGGTGAGGAACAACAGAAACAGCTGTGAAGCAGGAATAAAACTGGGTGAGGAACAACAGAAACAGCTGTGTAGCAGGAATAAAACTGGGTGAGGAACAACAGAAACAGCTGTGAAGCAGGAATAAAACTGGGTGAGGAACAACAAACAGCTGTGTAGCAGGAATAAAACTGCGTGAGGAACAACAGAAACAGCTGTGTAGCAGGAATAACAAACAGCCGTGTAGCAGGAATACATTTGGGCGAGGAACAACAGAAACAGCTGTGTAGCAGGAATAAAACTGGGTGAGGAACAACAGAAACAGCTGTGGAGCAGGAATAAAACTGGGTGAGGAACAACAAACCACTGTGTAGCAGGAATAAAACTGGGTGAGGAACAACAACCAGCTGTGTAGCAGGAGTAAAACTGGGTGAGGAACAACAAACAGCTGTGTAGCAGGAATAAAACTGGATGAGGAACAACAAACAGCTGTGTAGCAGGAATAAAACTGGGTGAGGAACAACAGAAACAGCTGTGTAGCAGGAATAAAACTGGGTGAGGAACAACAAACAGCTGTGTAGCAGGAATAAAACTGGGTGAGGAACAACCAAACTCAGCTAACAAGGCGAGGTTGCTGAAGACAGTTTACTGTCAAAAGTCAAGACTGAGTACAGCAACAAGACACGAGGTAGTTATACTGCATCAGCAAGGTCTCTCCCAGGAAGACAATAAGGCAGACAGGTCTCTCAGGTCTCTCCCAGGCAGACAGGTCTCTCAGGTCTCTCCCAGGCAGACAGGTCTCTCAGGTCTCTCCCAGGCAGACAGGTCTCTCAGGTCTCTCCCAGGCAGACAGGTCTCTCAGGTCTCTCCCAGGCAGACAGGTCTCTCAGGTCTCTCCCAGGCAGACAGGTCTCTCAGGTCTCTCCCAGGCAGACAGCTCTCTCAGGTCTCTCCCAGGCAGACAGCTCTCTCAGGTCTCTCCCAGGCAGACAGGTCTCTCAGGTCTCTCCCAGGCAGACGGGTCTCTCAGGTCTCTCCCAGGCAGACAGGTCTCTCAGGTCTCTCCCAGGCAGACAGGTCTCTCAGGTCTCTCCCAGGCAGACAGGTCTCTCAGGTCTCTCCCAGGCAGACAGGTCTCTCAGGTCTCTCCCAGGCAGACAGGTCTCTCAGGTCTCTCCCAGGCAGACAGGTCTCTCAGGTCTCTCCCAGGCAGACAGGTCTCTCAGGTCTCTCCCAGGCAGACAGGGGTTTCCAGATGTCTAAGCTCTTTTGAAGAAGCACAAAGAAACGTGCAGCGTTGAGGACCTTAGACACAGTGGTCGGCCAAGGAAACTTACTGCAGCAGATGAAAGACGCATCATGCTTACTTCCCTTCGCAATCAGATGTCCAGCAGTGCCATCGGATCAGAATTGGCAGAAAACAGCGGGACCCTGGTACATCCATCTACTGTCTGAAGAAGTCTGGTCAGAAGTGGCCTTCGTGGAAGACTTGCGGCCAAAAAGCCATACCGCCGACGTGGAAACAAGGCCAAGCGACTCAACTATGCACGAAAACACAGGAACTGGGGTGCAGAAAAATGGCAGCAGGTGCTCTGGACTGATTAGTCAAAATGTGAAATATTTCGCTGGAGCAGAAGGCAGTTTGTTCACCGAAGGGCTGGAGAGCGAATGAGTGTCTGCAGGCAACAGTGAAGCATGGTGGAGGTTCAACAGTGAAGCATGGTGGAGGTTCAACAGTGAAGCATGGTGGAGGTTCAACAGTGAAGCATGGTGGAGGTTCAACAGTGAAGCATGGTGGAGGTTCAACAGTGAAGCATGGTGGAGGTTCAACAGTGAAGCATGGTGGAGGTTCCTTGCAAGTGTGTGGCTGCATTTCTGCAAATGGAGTTGGAGATTTGGTCAGAATGAATGGTCTCCTCAATGCTGAAAATAACAGGCAGATACTTATCCATCATGCAGGCATCTGATTAGCCCCTAATTTATTCTGCAGCATGACAACAACCCTAAAACATACAGCAAAAGTCATTGAGAACGATCTTCAGGGTAAAGAAGATCAAGGAGTCCTGGAAGTGATGTGATCTGATTCCTGATCTCAACATCATCGAGTCTGTCTGGGATTACATGAAGAGAGAGAAGCACCTGAGGCTGCCTAAATCCACAGAACTGTGGTTAGTTCTCCGAAATGTTTGGGCCAACCTACCTGCCGAGTTTCTTCAAAAACTGTGTGCAAGTGTACCTAGAAGAATTGATGCTGTTTTGAAGGGAAAGGGTGGGCACCCCAAATATTGATTTGATGTATATCTTCTGTTCACTCACTTTGCTTTTAGTGACATTTTCATTGGCAAGATTAGCAATTTACAGATGACATGCCAGCAAATAACACTCGCCACAGGAGTCGCTAGTACGCGATGGGACAAGGACATCCCTGCCGGCCAAACTCTCCCCTAACCCAGACGACGCTGGGCCAATTGTGCCCAGCGCCATGGGTCTCTCGGTCGCGGCCGAGAGACCGAGAGACCATGACTACATGGAACTCTATTCCACAGTACTACATAGAGCCATGACTACATGGAACTCCACAGTATTACATAGAGGGGGGGCACACACACAAGACATGCACTCTACGCACACAAACTGTATGGGTGTTGTATTGTAGATGTGTGAGTTAGTGGCCTGAGGGAATGTTCTTCATGTGATGTGAAAAATGTTATGAAATGTAATATTGTATAAAACTGCCTTAATGTTGCTGTACTGTAACTAATGGGGATCCATAATAAACCCCAGGAAGAGTAGCTGCTAATGGGGATCCATAATAAACCCCAGGAAGAGTAGCTGCTGCCTTGGCAGGAACTAATGGGGATCCATAATAAACCCCAGGAAGAGTATCTGCTGCCTTGGCAGGAACTAATGGGGATCCAGAATAAACCCCAGGAAGAGTAGCTGCTAATGGGGATCCATAATAAACCCCAGGAAGAGTAGCTGCTAATGGGGATCCATAATAAACCCCAGGAAGAGTAGCCGCTGCCTTGGCAGGAACTAATGGGGATCCATAATAAACCCCAGGAAGAGTATCTGCTGCCTTGGCAGGAACTAATGGGGATCCATAATAAACCCCAGGAAGAGTATCTGCTGCCTTGGCAGGAACTAATGGGGATCCATAATAAACCCCAGGAAGAGTAGCTGCTGCCTTGACAGGAACTAATGGGGATCCATAATAAACCCCAGGAAGAGTAGCTGCTGTCTTGACAGGAACTAATGAGGATCCATAATAAACCCCAGGAAGAGTATCTGCTGCCTTGACAGGAACTAATGGGTATCCATAATAAACCCCAGGAAGAGTATCTGCTGTCTTGACAGGAACTAATGGGGATCCATAATAAACCCCAGGAAGAGTATCTGCTGCCTTGGCAGGAACTAATGGGGATCCAGAATAAACCCCAGGAAGAGTATCTGCTGCCTTGGCAGGAACTAATGGGGATCCATAATAAACCCCAGGAAGAGTATCTGCTGCCTTGGCAGGAACTAATGGGGATCCATAATAAACCCCAGGAAGAGTAGCTGTAGCCTTGACAGGAACTAATGGGGATCCATAATAAACCCCAGGAAGAGTATCTGCTGCCTTGGCAGGAACTAATGGGGATCCATAATAAACCCCAGGAAGAGTATCTGCTGCCTTGGCAGGAACTAATGGGGATCCATAATAAACCCCAGGAAGAGTATCTGCTGCCTTGGCAGGAACTAATGGGGATCCATAATAAACCCCAGGAAGAGTATCTGCTGCCTTGGCAGGAACTAATGGGGATCCATAATAAACCCCAGGAAGAGTATCTGCTGCCTTGGCAGGAACTAATGGGGATCCATAATAAACCCCAGGAAGAGTAGCTGCTGCCTTGGCAGGAACTAATGGGGATCCATAATAAACCCCAGGAAGAGTATCTGCTGCCTTGGCAGGAACTAATGGGGATCCATAATAAACCCCAGGAAGAGTATCTGCTGCCTTGGCAGGAACTAATGGGGATCCATAATAAACCCCAGGAAGAGTAGCTGCTGCCTTGGCAGGAACTAATGGGGATCCATAATAAACCCCAGGAAGAGTATCTGCTGCCTTGGCAGGAACTAATGGGGCTCCATAATAAACCCCAGGTAGAGTATCTGCTGCCTTGGCAGGAACTAATGGGGCTCCATAATAAACCCCAGGTAGAGTAGCTGCTGCCTTGGCAGGAATAATGGGGATCCATAATAAACCCCAGGAAGAGTATCTGCTGCCTTGGCAGGAACTAATGGGGCTCCATAATAAACCCCAGGAAGAGTAGCTGCTAATGGGGATCCATAATAAACCCCAGGAAGAGTAGCTGCTGCCTTGGCAGGAACTAATGGGGATCCATAATAAACCCCAGGAAGAGTAGCTGCTGCCTTGGCAGGAACTAATGGGGATCCATAATAAACCCCAGGAAGAGTAGCTGCTGCCTTGGCAGGAACTAATAGGGATCCATAATAAACCCCAGGAAGAGTAGCTGCTGCCTTGGCAGGAACTAATAGGGATCCATAATAAACCCCAGGAAGAGTACCTGCTGCCTCGGCAGGAACTAATGGGGATCCATAATAAACCCCAGGAAGAGTAGCTGCTGCCTTGACAGGAACTAATGGGTATCCATAATAAACCCCAGGAAGAGTAGCTGCTGCTTTGGCAGGAACTAATGGGGATCCATAATAAACCCCAGGAAGAGTAGCTGCTGCCTCGGCAGGAACTAATGGGGATCCATAATAAACCCCAGGAAGTGTAGCTGCTGTCTTGACAGGAACTAATGGGGATCCATAATAAACCCCAGGAAGTGTAGCTGCTGTCTTGACAGGAACTAATGGGGATCCATAATAAACCCCAGGAAGAGTAGCTGCTGCCTCGGCAGGAACTAATAGGGATCCATAATAAACCCCAGGAAGAGTAGCTGCTGCCTTGGCAGGAACTAATGGGAATCCCTAATAAACCCCAGGAAGAGTAGCTGCTGCCTTGGCAGGAACTAATGGGGATCCATAATAAACCCCAGGAAGAGTAGCTGCTGCCTTGACAGAAACGAATGGGGATCCATAATATATCCAACTACATGTTAAAACATCCATCTTGATGTACTACAGCACATGTTAACACTAAAACCACTGGGCCTCAAGGTAATGAGCATTTTGACTGCAACATCATAACAGTGTAATAAATACATTGCATATATGATTTCACAAAAATAATGATTTGTGTTTGTAAAAGTTTAAGGTAACGTTACAGTAAACAATTGTATTTTATTTCAAATAAATCAATAGCATTTTCATTAGTTTGTTACTGTAGGCTATATGTTAATTGTGGCCTTACCTCTTGTTACAACTATGAATCAGAAAGCGTATGTGTTGGAAAGTGGTAACAGCTTATATTTATAACAACATTAGCAAGAGGAAGAAGAAAGGTCCCCAAGACAACACAGTGATGAGCTTAAGAGCCCTATTTGGCATTTCCAGGGAGCTGACTCCTTCAAGTCTCAATCAGTCAATGACTTCTCTCTAGAGTCAAACTTGTTCCTTGTTGAATCTCAGGGTGCAGAGTTGAATGGGAAGATGTCCATTATGTTACTAATAGACATAGGTCTTCCAGTCAAATACATTTTGCTCTGTGATAATATCTTGTGGACGGATGCACGCAACAGAAATCCAGCGTCTGACGATATTATGCATGATTTCTGTTCTGGGTGTCCGAGATACAGTGGCCCTCTGCACGGTGGCCCTCTGCATGGTGGCCCTCTGCGCCGTGGCCCTCTGCACGGTGGTCCTCTGCACCGTGGCCCTCTGCGCGGTGGCCCTCTGCATGGTGGCCCTCTGCGCCGTGGCCCTCTGCACGGTGGTCCTCTGCACCGTGGCCCTCTGCGCGGTGGTCCTCTGCGCGGTGGTCCTCTGCACCGTGGCCCTCTGCGCGGTGGTCCTCTGCGCGGTGGTCCTCTGCGCGGTGGCCCTCTACGCGGTGGCCCTCTGCACGGTGGCTCAGTCAGTTGAGCATGGTGCTTCCTACACCTGAATACTGGGATATGAGCGTCTGCTAAATGGCTATGTAATAATGAATCTCTGTGTTTTGTCTCAGTTTATAGACAGTGACACAAGCAACGATGGCTATGTGGACACAGACGAGGAGGTGTCCAATGGGAGGGTGAATCTACTGAATGGCTCTGGGCCTCCATACTTCCACAGCTACCTCTACATGAAGGGTCAGTACTGAGTAACCTCGTCCACAGGCTTGAATTGCAGGCTCATGGAGCCTGAGGGGGTGTGTTTAAAATAGAGATGGAAGATGGAGAAAGATAGCTTCAGCTGTATTAAATTCGACTTTGGTAAATCCCCAATCAGAAGAAATGTTCTATCACAGCGACCATGTTATTTTTGGAGAGTTATTTTAAGATTCTAAGTTAGGACATATAAAGTTTATATGTGAAAACAATTTCTTAGAATCATACTTTCTGATTTCTCGAACTCCCTCGTTTAGTCCATTACTTGCGCTGCTCACCCTTTTGAAATCCACAGAGAGGGTGAGGTCCTAGATGGTGACGGACTGCTGGATCAGCCAATTAAAACCGGCAGCAGTTTTCGCCGCTCCTGCCATATATTGCCATTCAAGTCCTGTTGTTCTGAGGTGCCCTGCAACCAGACGTCTGGACAGAGAGAGAGTTTTGAGGGGATCTGAAACCAGACGTCCGGACAAAGAGAGAGTTCTGAAGTGCTCTGAAACCAGACGTCTGGACAGAGAGAGAGTTCTGAGGGGATCTGAAACCAGACGTCTGGACAGAGAGAGAGTTCTGAGGGGATCTGAAACCAGACGTCTGGACAGAGAGAGAGTTCTGAGGGGATCTGAAACCAGATGTCTGGACAGAGAGAGAGTTCTGAGGTGCCCTGAAACCAGACGTCTGGACAGAGAGAGAGTTCTGAAGTGCTCTGAAACCAGACGTCTGGACAGAGAGACAGTCAGCTGGTGGACCACTGGCCAACAATGTTGCACTGAAGACACTGTTGTAGTGTTGTGGTCCTCTGGCTGGCTGGTAGGGTTAGCACGTTAGCAGACCAGTAAGTCCTCTGGCTGGCTGGTAGAGTTAGCACGTTAGCATACCAGTAAGTCCTCAGGCTGGCTGGTAGGGTTAGCACGTTAGCATACCAGTAACTCCTCTGGCGGGCTGGTAGGGTTAGCACGTTAGCATACCAGTAAGTCTGGCTGGTAGGGTTAGCACGTTAGCATACCAGATATTTTAAACTTTTTTAACAAATCAAAAACTGAAAAATTGGGCGTGCAAAATTATTCAGCCCCCTTAAGTTAATACTTTGTAGCGCCACCTTTTGCTGCGATTACAGCTGTAAGTCGCTTGGGGTATGTCTCTATCAGTTTTGCACATCGAGAGACTGACATTTTTTCCCATTCCTCCTTGCAAAACAGCTCGAGCTCAGTGAGGTTGGATGGAGAGCATTTGTGAACAGCAGTTTTCAGTTCTTTCCACAGATTCTCGATTGGATTCAGGTCTGGACTTTGACTTGGCCATTCTAACACCTGGATATGTTTATTTTTGAACCATTCCATTGTAGATTTTGCTTTATGTTTTGGATCCTTGTCTTGTTGGAAGACAAATCTCCGTCCCAGTCTCAGGTCTTTTGCAGACTCCATCAGGTTTTCTTCCAGAATGGTCCTGTATTTGGCTCCATCCATCTTCCCATCAATTTTAACCATCTTCCCTGTCCCTGCTGAAGAAAAGCAGGCCCAAACCATGATGCTGCCACCACCATGTTTGACAGTGGGGATGGTGTGTTCAACTGTGTTGCTTTTACGCCAAACATAACGTTTTGCATTGTTGCCAAAAAGTTCAATTTTGGTTTCATCTGACCAGAGCACCTTCTTCCACATGTTTGGTGTGTCTCCCAGGTGGCTTGTGGCAAACTTTTTATGGATATCTTTAAGAAATGGCTTTCTTCTTGCCACTCTTCCATAAAGGCCAGATTTGTGCAATATACGACTGATTGTTGTCCTATGGCCAGAGTCTCCCACCTCAGCTGTAGATCTCTGCAGTTCATCCAGAGTGATCATGGGCCTCTTGGCTGCATCTCTGATCAGTCTTCTCCTTGTATGAGCTGAAAGTTTAGAGGGACGGCCAGGTCTTGGTAGATTTGCAGTGGTCTGATACTCCTTCCATTTCAATATTATCGCTTGCACAGTGCTCCTTGGGATGTTTAAAGCTTGGGAAATCTTTTTGTATCCAAATCCGGCTTTAAACTTCTTCACAACTGTATCTCGGACCTGCCTGGTGTGTTCCTTGTTCTTCATGATGCTCTCTGCGCTTTTAACGGACCTCTGAGACTATCACAGTGCAGGTGCATTTATACGGAGACTTGATTACACACAGGTGGATTGTATTTATCATCATTAGTCATTTAGGTCAACATTGGATCATTCAGAGATCCTCACTGAACTTCTGGAGAGAGTTTGCTGCACTGAAAGTAAAGGGGCTGAATAATTTTGCACGCCCAATTTTTCAGTTTTTGATTTGTTAAAAAAGTTTGAAATATCCAATAAATGTCGTTCCACTTCATGATTGTGTCCCACTTGTTGTTGATTCTTCACAAAAAAAATAAAGTTTTATATATTTATGTTTGAAGCCTGAAATGTGGCAAAAGGTCGCAAAGTTCAAGGGGGCCGAATACTTTCGCAAGGCACTGTAACCCTCCCCCCCTCCGTTCTCCAGGTGGACTGATGATCCCATGGCGACGGAGGTGGTGTGTGTTGAAGGACGACACCTTCATGTGGTTCAGGGCGAAGCAGGACAGTCTGAAGAGTGGCTGGCTGTATAAGAAGGGAGGTGGCATGTCCACTCTGTCCAGACGGAACTGGAAGCTGCGCTGGTTCGTACTGAGAGACGATAAACTCATGTACTTTGAGAGCGACAGCGAGGAGAAACTGAAGGGGACCGTGGACATCCGCTCCGCCATGTAAGAATCTACTCCCATATCTGATGAAACAGGCTAACGTTCACCTCCATGGCTGCATTCACACAGGCAGACAGATTCTGATCTTTTTTTTCCGAATAATTGGTATTTTGACAAATCACATCAGATCTGCTTCAACTGGTCTAATTGGTCAAAAGAACAATTAGTGAAAAGATCAGAATTGGGCTGCCTGTGTAAACACAGCCATGTTAGTGAAAAGATCAGAATTGGGCTGCCTGTGTAAACACAGCCATGTTCTTTCCAGTTACAGTTTCTCTTCTCCTGATTTTACTTTTTAGAACTCTGCCAAAAATGTATCTTACACATTACTAGATTAGTACATTACTAGATTAGTACATTACTAGATTAATACATTACTAGATTAATACATTATTAGCTGAATACGTTACTAGATTAATACATTACTAGATTAGTACATTACTAGACTGGTACATTACTAGACTGGTACATTATTAGATTAATACATTACTAGATTAGTACATTACTAGATTAATACATTACTAGATTAATACATTACTAGATTAATACATTACTATATTAATACATTACTAGATTAATACATTACTAGATTAATACATTACTAGATTAATACATTACTATATTAATACATCACTAGATTAATACATTACTAGATTAGTACATTACTAGACTGGTACATTACTAGATTAATACATTACTAGATTAATACATTACTAGATTAATACATTACTAGATTAATACATTACTAGATTAGTACATTACTAGATTAGTACATTACTAGACTGGTACATTACTAGACTGGTACATTACTAAACTGGTACATTACTAGATTAGTACATTACTAGATTAGTACATTACTAGATTAGTACATTACTAGACTGGTACATTACTAGACTGGTACATTACTAGACTGGTACATTACTAGATTAATACATTACTAGATTAATACATTACTAGATTAATACATTACTAGACTGGTACATTACTAGACTGGTACATTACTAGATTAATACATTACTAGATTAATACATTACTAGATTAATACATTACTAGACTGGTACATTACTAGACTGGTACATTACTAGACTGGTACATTACTAGACTAATACATTACTAGATTAATACATTACTAGATTAATACATTACTAGATTAATACATTACTAGACTGGTACATTACTAGACTGGTACATTACTAGACTGGTACATTACTAGATTAATACATTACTAGATTAATACATTACTAGATTAATACATTACTAGACTGGTACATTACTAGACTGGTACATTACTAGACTGGTACATTACTAGACTGGTACATTACTAGACTGGTACATTACTAGATTAATACATTACTAGATTAATACATTACTAGATTAATACATTACTAGACTGGTACATTACTAGATTAATACATTACTAGACTGGTACATTACTAGATTAATACATTACTAGATTAATACATTACTAGACTGGTACATTACTAGACTGGTACATTACCAGATTAATACATTACTAGATTAATACATTACTAGATTAGTACATTACTAGACTGGTACATTACTAGACTGGTACATTACTAGACTGGTACATTACTAGATTAATACATTACTAGATTAATACATTACTAGACTGGTACATTACTAGACTGGTACATTACTAGACTGGTACATTACTAGATTAATACATTACTAGATTAATACATTACTAGACTGGTACATTACTAGACTGGTACATTACTAGACTGGTACATTACTAGACTGGTACATTACTAGATTAATACATTACTAGATTAATACATTACTAGACTGGTACATTACTAGATTAATACATTACTAGATTAATACATTACTAGACTGGTACATTACTAGACTGGTACATTACTAGATTAATACATTACTAGATTAATACATTACTAGACTGGTACATTACTAGACTGGTACATTACTAGACTGGTACATTACTAGACTGGTACATTACTAGACTGGTACATTACTAGATTAATACATTACTAGATTAATACATTACTAGACTGGTACATTACTAGACTGGTACATTACTAGACTGGTACATTACTAGACTGGTACATTACTAGATTAATACATTACTAGATTAATACATTACTAGATTAGTACATTACTAGATTAGTACATTACTAGATTAATACATTACTAGATTAATACATTACTAGATTAATACATTACTAGATTAATACATTACTAGACTGGTACATTACTAGACTGGTACATTACTAGATTAATACATCACTAGACTGGTACATTACTAGATTAATACATTACTAGACTGGTACATTACTAGATTAATACATTACTAGATTAATACATCACTAGATTAATACATTACTAGACTGGTACATTACTAGACTGGTACATTACTAGATTAATACATTACTAGACTGGTACATTACTAGATTAATACATTACTAGATTAATACATTATTAGATTAATACATTACTAGACTGGTACATTACTAGACTGGTACATTACTAGATTAATACATTACTAGATTAATACATTACTAGATTAATACATCACTAGACTGGTACATTACTAGACTGGTACATTACTAGACTGGTACATTACTAGACTGGTACATTACTAGATTAATACATTACTAGATTAATACATTATTAGATTAATACATTACTAGACTGGTACATTACTAGACTGGTACATTACTAGACTGGTACATTACTAGATTAATACATTACTAGATTAATACATTATTAGATTAATACATCACTAGACTGGTACATTACTAGACTGGTACATTACTAGACTGGTACATTACTAGACTGGTACATTACTAGACTGGTACATTACTAGACTGGTACATTACTAGATTAATACATTATTAGATTAATACATTATTAGATTAATACATTATTAGATTAATACATCACTAGACTGGTACATTACTAGACTGGTACATTACTAGACTGGTACATTACTAGACTGGTACATTACTAGATTAATACATTATTAGATTAATACATTACTAGACTGGTACATTACTAGACTGGTACATTACTAGATTAATACATTACTAGATTAATACATTACTAGATTAATACATCACTAGACTGGTACATTACTAGACTGGTACATTACTAGACTGGTACATTACTAGATTAATACATTACTAGATTAATACATTATTAGATTAATACATCACTAGACTGGTACATTACTAGACTGGTACATTACTAGACTGGTACATTACTAGATTAATACATTACTAGATTAATACATTATTAGATTAATACATCACTAGACTGGTACATTACTAGATTAATACATTACTAGATTAATACATTATTAGATTAATACATTACTAGACTGGTACATTACTAGATTAATACATTACTAGATTAATACATCACTAGACTGGTACATTACTAGACTGGTACATTACTAGACTGGTACATTACTAGATTAATACATTACTAGATTAATACATTATTAGATTAATACATCACTAGACTGGTACATTACTAGACTGGTACATTACTAGACTGGTACATTACTAGACTGGTACATTACTAGATTAATACATTACTAGACTGGTACATTACTAGATTAATACATTACTAGACTGGTACATTACTAGATTAATACATTACTAGATTAATACATTATTAGATTAATACATTACTAGACTGGTACATTACTAGATTAATACATTACTAGATTAATACATTACTAGACTGGTACATTATTAGACTGGTACATTACTAGATTAATACATTACTAGATTAATACATCACTAGATTAATACATTACTAGACTGGTACATTACTAGACTGGTACATTACTAGATTAATACATTACTAGACTGGTACATTACTAGATTAATACATTACTAGATTAATACATTATTAGATTAATACATTACTAGACTGGTACATTACTAGATTAATACATTACTAGATTAATACATTACTAGATTAATACATTACTAGACTGGTACATTACTAGACTGGTACATTACTAGATTAATACATTACTAGATTAATACATTACTAGATTAATACATTACTAGATTAATACATTACTAGACTGGTACATTACATTACTAGACTGGTACATTACATTACTAGACTGGTACATTACTAGATTAATACATTACTAGATTAATACATCACTAGACTGGTACATTACTAGATTAATACATTACTAGATTAATACATTACTAGATTAATACATCACTAGATTAATACATTACTAGACTGGTACATCACTAGACTGGTACATTACCATATTAATACATTACTAGATTAATACATTACTAGATTAATACATTACTAGATTAATACATCACTAGACTGGTACATTACTAGATTAATACATTACTAGATTAATACATTACTAGACTGGTACATTACTAGACTGGTACATTACTAGATTAATACATTACTAGATTAATACATTACTAGATTAATACATTACTAGATTAATACATCACTAGACTGGTACATTACTAGATTAATACATTATTAGATTAGTACATTACTAGACTGGTACATTACTAGATGAATACATTACTAGATTAATACATTACTTGATTAATACATTACTAGACTGGTACATTACTAGACTGGTACATTACTAGACTGGTACATTACTAGACTGGTACATTACTAGACTGGTACATTACTAGACTGGTACATTACTAGACTGGTACATTACTAGATTAATACATTACTAGATTAATACATTACTAGATTAATACATTACTAGATTAATACATTACTAGACTGGTACATTACTAGACTGGTACATTACTAGATTAATACATTATTAGATTAATACATTACTAGATTAATACATTACTAGATTAATACATTACTAGACTGGTACATTACTAGATTAATACATTACTAGATTAATACATTACTAGACTGGTACATTACTAGACTGGTACATTACTAGACTGGTACATTACTAGACTGGTACATTACTAGATTAATACATTACTAGATTAATACATTACTAGATTAATACATTACTAGACTGGTACATTACTAGACTGGTACATTACTAGACTGGTACATTACTAGATTAATACATTACTAGATTAATACATTACTAGATTAATACATTACTAGATTAATACATTACTAGATTAATACATTACTAGACTGGTACATTACTAGATTAATACATTACTAGATTAATACATTACTAGACTGGTACATTACTAGACTGGTACATTACTAGACTGGTACATTACTAGACTGGTACATTACTAGACTGGTACATTACTAGATTAATACATTACTGGATTAATACATTACTAGATTAATACATTACTAGACTGGTACATTACTAGACTGGTACATTACTAGACTGGTACATTACTAGACTGGTACATTACTAGATTAATACATTACTAGATTAATACATTACTAGATTAATACATTACTAGACTGGTACATTACTAGACTGGTACATTACCAGATTAATACATTACTAGATTAATACATTACTAGATTAGTACATTACTAGACTGGTACATTACTAGACTGGTACATTACTAGACTGGTACATTACTAGATTAATACATTACTAGATTAATACATTACTAGACTGGTACATTACTAGACTGGTACATTACTAGATTAATACATTACTAGATTAATACATTACTAGACTGGTACATTACTAGACTGGTACATTACTAGACTGGTACATTACTAGACTGGTACATTACTAGACTGGTACATTACTAGATTAATACATTACTAGATTAATACATTACTAGACTGGTACATTACTAGATTAATACATTACTAGATTAATACATTACTAGACTGGTACATTACTAGACTGGTACATTACTAGATTAATACATTACTAGATTAATACATTACTAGACTGGTACATTACTAGACTGGTACATTACTAGACTGGTACATTACTAGACTGGTACATTACTAGATTAATACATTACTAGATTAATACATTACTAGATGAATACATTACTAGACTGGTACATTACTAGACTGGTACATTACTATACTGGTACATTACCATATTAATACATTACTAGATTAATACATTACTAGATTAGTACATTACTAGATTAGTACATTACTAGATTAATACATTACTAGATTAATACATTACTAGATTAATACATTACTAGATTAATACATTACTAGACTGGTACATTACTAGACTGGTACATTACTAGATTAATACATCACTAGACTGGTACATTACTAGATTAATACATTACTAGACTGGTACATTACTAGATTAATACATTACTAGATTAATACATCACTAGATTAATACATTACTAGACTGGTACATTACTAGACTGGTACATTACTAGATTAATACATTACTAGACTGGTACATTACTAGATTAATACATTACTAGATTAATACATTATTAGATTAATACATTACTAGACTGGTACATTACTAGATTAATACATTACTAGACTGGTACATTACTAGATTAATACATTACTAGACTGGTACATTACTAGATTAATACATTACTAGATTAATACATTACTAGATTAATACATCACTAGACTGGTACATTACTAGACTGGTACATTACTAGACTGGTACATTACTAGATTAATACATTACTAGATTAATACATTATTAGATTAATACATTACTAGACTGGTACATTACTAGACTGGTACATTACTAGACTGGTACATTACTAGATTAATACATTACTAGATTAATACATTATTAGATTAATACATCACTAGACTGGTACATTACTAGACTGGTACATTACTAGACTGGTACATTACTAGATTAATACATTACTAGATTAATACATTATTAGATTAATACATCACTAGACTGGTACATTACTAGACTGGTACATTACTAGACTGGTACATTACTAGATTAATACATTACTAGATTAATACATTATTAGATTAATACATCACTAGACTGGTACATTACTAGATTAATACATTACTAGATTAATACATTATTAGATTAATACATTACTAGACTGGTACATTACTAGATTAATACATTACTAGATTAATACATCACTAGACTGGTACATTACTAGACTGGTACATTACTAGACTGGTACATTACTAGATTAATACATTACTAGATTAATACATTATTAGATTAATACATCACTAGACTGGTACATTACTAGACTGGTACATTACTAGACTGGTACATTACTAGACTGGTACATTACTAGATTAATACATTACTAGACTGGTACATTACTAGATTAATACATTACTAGACTGGTACATTACTAGATTAATACATTACTAGATTAATACATTATTAGATTAATACATTACTAGACTGGTACATTACTAGATTAATACATTACTAGATTAATACATTACTAGACTGGTACATTACTAGACTGGTACATTACTAGATTAATACATTACTAGATTAATACATCACTAGATTAATACATTACTAGACTGGTACATTACTAGACTGGTACATTACTAGATTAATACATTACTAGACTGGTACATTACTAGATTAATACATTACTAGATTAATACATTATTAGATTAATACATTACTAGACTGGTACATTACTAGATTAATACATTACTAGATTAATACATTACTAGATTAATACATTACTAGACTGGTACATTACTAGACTGGTACATTACTAGATTAATACATTACTAGATTAATACATTACTAGATTAATACATTACTAGATTAATACATTACTAGACTGGTACATTACTAGACTGGTACATTACATTACTAGACTGGTACATTACATTACTAGACTGGTACATTACTAGATTAATACATTACTAGATTAATACATCACTAGACTGGTACATTACTAGATTAATACATTACTAGATTAATACATTACTAGATTAATACATCACTAGATTAATACATTACTAGACTGGTACATCACTAGACTGGTACATTACCATATTAATACATTACTAGATTAATACATTACTAGATTAATACATTACTAGATTAATACATCACTAGACTGGTACATTACTAGATTAATACATTACTAGATTAATACATTACTAGACTGGTACATTACTAGACTGGTACATTACTAGATTAATACATTACTAGATTAATACATTACTAGATTAATACATTACTAGATTAATACATCACTAGACTGGTACATTACTAGATTAATACATTATTAGATTAGTACATTACTAGACTGGTACATTACTAGATTAATACATTACTAGATTAATACATTACTAGACTGGTACATTACTAGACTGGTACATTACTAGACTGGTACATTACTAGACTGGTACATTACTAGACTGGTACATTACTAGACTGGTACATTACTAGATTAATACATTACTAGATTAATACATTACTAGATTAATACATTACTAGATTAATACATTACTAGACTGGTACATTACTAGACTGGTACATTACTAGATTAATACATTATTAGATTAATACATTACTAGATTAATACATTACTAGATTAATACATTACTAGATTAATACATTACTAGATTAATACATTTATATAGCCCTTCTTACATCAGCTGATATCTCAAAGTGCTGTACAGAAAACCAGCCTAAAACCCCAAACAGCAAGCAATGCAGGTGTAGAAGCACGGTGGCTAGGAAAAACTCCCTAGAAAGGCCAAAACCTAGGAAGAAACCTAGAGAGGAACCAGGCTCTGAGGGGTGGCCAGTCCTTTTCTGGCTGTGCCGGGTAGAGATTATAACAGAACATGGCCAAGATGTTCAAATGTTCCTAAATGACCAGCAGGGTCAAATAATAATAATCACAGTGGTGTCCTGTCCTGCTGTCTACAGGGACATAGTGGATAACCATGCCAAAGAGAATGCTTTGAACATCGTGACTGAAGAGAGAACGTACCACATTTATGCAGAGACTCCTGAAGATGCCAGGTATGTTCAGACTCTAGCCCTCTTCTGTCCAGAGTCTAGCCCTCTTCTGTCCAGAGTCTAGCCCTCTTCTGTCCAGAGTCTAGCCCTCTTCTGTCCAGAGTCTAGCCCTCTTCTGTCCAGAGTCTAGCCCTCTTCTGTCCAGAGTCTAGCCCTCTTCTGTCCAGAGTCTAGCCCTCTTCTGTCCAGAGTCTAGCCCTCTTCTGTTCAGAGTCTAGCCCTCTTCTGTCCAGAGTCTAGCCCTCTTCTGTCCAGAGTCTAGCCCTCTTCTGTCCAGAGTCTAGCCCTCTTCTGCCCAGAGCCTAGCCCTCTTCTGCCCAGAGCCTAGCCCTCTTCTGCCCAGAGCCTAGCCCTCTTCTGCCCAGAGCCTAGCCCTCACCACCATGGAACTCTCGAATCAGACAGTAGTCTGATAAAAACTGGTAGATGTAACTGTAACTGGTAGAGTTACAGTTAGATGGGTAACTGGTAGATGGGTCTGTTAGTAACAGCTGGCTAGATGGGTCTACCCCTAGTGGTCCACCAGTGTTGTATTACCCCTAGTGGTCCACCAGTGTTGTATAGATGTTGTATTACCCCTAGTGGTCCACCAGTGTTGTATAGATGTTGTAGTACTCCTAGTGGTCCACCAGTGTTGTATTACCCCTAGTGGTCCACCAGTGTTGTATTACCCCTAGTGGTCCACCAGTGTTGTATTACCCCTAGTGGTCCACCAGTGTTGTATTACCCCTAGTGGTCCACCAGTGTTGTATTACCCCTAGTGTTGTATTACCCCTAGTGGTCCACCAGTGTTGTATTACCCCTAGTGGTCCACCAGTGTTGTATTACCCCTAGTGGTCCACCAGTGTTGTATTACCCCTAGTGGTCCACCAGTGTTGTATTACCCCTAGTGGTCCACCAGTGTTGTATTACCCCTAGTGGTCCACCAGTGTTGTATTACCCCTAGTGGTCCACCAGTGTTGTATTACCCCTAGTGGTCCACCAGTGTTGTATTACCCCTAGTGGTCCACCAGTGTTGTATTACCCCTAGTGGTCCACCAGTGTTGTATTACCCCTAGTGGTCCACCAGTGTTGTATTACCCCTAGTGGTCCACCAGTGTTGTATTACCCCTAGTGTTGTATTACCCCTAGTGGTCCACCAGTGTTGTATTACCCCTAGTGGTCCACCAGTGTTGTATTACCCCTAGTGGTCCACCAGTGTTGTATTACCCCTAGTGGTCCACCAGTGTTGTATTACCCCTAGTGGTCCACCAGTGTTGTATTACCCCTAGTGGTCCACCAGTGTTGTATTACCCCTAGTGGTCCACCAGTGTTGTATTACCCCTAGTGGTTCACCAGTGTTGTATAGATGTTGTATTACCCCTAGTGGTCCACCAGTGTTGTATTACCCCTAGTGGTCCACCAGTGTTGTATTACCCCTAGTGGTCCACCAGTGTTGTATTACCCCTAGTGGTCCACCAGTGTTGTTTTACCCCTAGTGGTTCACCAGTGTTGTATAGATGTTGTATTACCCCTAGTGGTCCACCAGTGTTGTATTACCCCTAGTGGTCCACCAGTGTTGTATTACCCCTAGTGGTCCACCAGTGTTGTATTACCCCTTGTGGTCCACCAGTGTTGTATTACCCCTAGTGGTCCACCAGTGTTGTATTACCCCTAGTGGTCCACCAGTGTTGTATTACCCCTAGTGGTCCACCAGTGTTGTATTACCCCTAGTGGTCCACCAGTGTTGTATTACCCCTAGTGGTCCACCAGTGTTGTATTACCCCTAGTGGTCCACCAGTGTTGTATTACCCCTAGTGGTCCACCAGTGTTGTATTACCCCTAGTGGTCCACCAGTGTTGTATTACCCCTAGTGGTCCACCAGTGTTGTTTTACCCCTAGTGGTCCACCAGTGTTGTATAGATATTGTTTTACCCCTAGTGGTTCACCAGTGTTGTATAGATATTGTTTTACCCCTAGTGGTTCACCAGTGTTGTATAGATATTGTTTTACCCCTAGTGGTCCACCAGTGTTGTATAGATATTGTTTTACCCCTAGTGGTCCACCAGTGTTGTATAGATATTGTTTTACCCCTAGTGGTTCACCAGTGTTGTATAGATATTGTTTTACCCCTAGTGGTCCACCAGTGTTGTATAGATATTGTTTTACCCCTAGTGGTCCACCAGTGTTGTATTACCCCTAGTGGTTCACCAGTGTTGTATAGATGTTGTATTACCCCTAGTGTTGTATTACCCCTAGTGGTCCACCAGTGTTGTAATACCCCTAGTGGTCCACCAGTGTTGTAATACCCCTAGTGGTCCACCAGTGTTGTATTACCCCTAGTGGTCCACCAGTGTTGTATTACCCCTAGTGGTCCACCAGTGTTGTAATACCCCTAGTGGTCCACCAGTGTTGTATTACCCCTAGTGGTCCACCAGTGTTGTATTACCCCTAGTGGTCCACCAGTGTTGTATTACCCCTAGTGGTCCACCAGTGTTGTATTACCCCTAGTGGTCCACCAGTGTTGTATTACCCCTAGTGGTCCACCAGTGTTGTATTACCCCTAGTGGTCCACCAGTGTTGTATTACCCCTAGTGGTCCACCAGTGTTGTATTACCCCTAGTGGTCCACCAGTGTTGTATTACCCCTAGTGGTCCACCAGTGTTGTATTACCCCTAGTGGTCCACCAGTGTTGTATTACCCCTAGTGGTCCACCAGTGTTGTATTACCCCTAGTGGTCCACCAGTGTTGTATTACCCCTAGTGGTCCACCAGTGTTGTATTACCCCTTGTGGTCCACCAGTGTTGTATTACCCCTAGTGGTCCACCAGTGTTGTATTACCCCTAGTGGTCCACCAGTGTTGTATTACCCCTAGTGGTCCACCAGTGTTGTATTACCCCTAGTGGTCCACCAGTGTTGTATTACCCCTAGTGGTCCACCAGTGTTGTAGTACTCCTAGTGGTCCACCAGTGTTGTATTACCCCTAGTGGTCCACCAGTGTTGTATTACCCCTAGTGGTTCACCAGTGTTGTATTACCCCTAGTGGTCCACCAGTGTTGTATTACCCCTAGTGGTCCACCAGTGTTGTATTACCCCTAGTGTTGTATTACCCCTAGTGGTCCACCAGTGTTGTATTACCCCTAGTGGTCCACCAGTGTTGTATTACCCCTAGTGGTCCACCAGTGTTGTATTACCCCTAGTGGTCCACCAGTGTTGTAATACCCCTTGTGGTCCACCAGTGTTGTATTACCCCTAGTGTTGTATAGATATTGTTTTACCCCTAGTGGTCCACCAGTGTTGTAATACCCCTAGTGGTCCACCAGTGTTGTATAGATATTGTTTTACCCCTAGTGGTCCACCAGTGTTGTATAGATATTGTTTTACCCCTAGTGGTTCACCAGTGTTGTTTTACCCCTAGTGGTTCACCAGTGTATTGCTCTGTGGAATCCTCTCTCTCTCCAGTGGCTGGTTCAACGTGCTGAGTCGTGTCCACAGTGCCAGTCCAGACCAGCTGATGGAGATGAACCATGAGCAGGCCGACCCCAAGAACGCTGTGGTCAGTACTAACCTCCTCCATCACATCTTTCAATCAATCGATCTCTACGAGTTACAGCAGTGTTCACGTTGACTTACTACATGACAATGTTCTGAACTTCAAATTTCACCACAGGGAACTGTGGATGTTGGACTGATCGACTCTGTGTGCGCCTCAGACAACCCTGACAGACCCAACTCGTTTGTCATCATCACTGCTAACCGTGTGATCCACTGCAACACTGAGATGCCTGAAGAGATGCACCACTGGATCGGCCTGCTGCAGAAACCTAAAGGAGACGCCAGGATAGACGGGCAGGAGTTCTTCGTCAGAGGTTAGTGATGTACAGTACCTGTACATCAAAGTTCATTTGTGGATTCAAAAAATAATAATAATTATGCGTTTGAGCCAATCAGTTGTGTTGTTTCAAGGTAGGGGTGGTATACAAGAACTGTGAAAGGTTCTTCAAGTGCAGTCGCAAAAATCATCAAGCGCTATGATGAAACTGGCTCTCATGAGGACCGCCACAGGAAATGAAGACCCAGAGTTACCTCTGCTGCAGAGGATGAATTCATTAGTTACCAGCCTCAGAAAACAGCAATTAAATTTACCTCGGATTGCAGCCCAAATAAATGCTTCAGAGTTCAAGTAACAGCTGAGGAGACTGTGTGAATCAGGCCTTCATGGTCGAATTGCTGCAAAGAAACCACTACTAAAGGACACCAATAAGAAGAACAGACTTGCTTGGGCCAAGAAACACGAGCAATGGACATTAGACCGGTGGAAATCTGTCCTTTGGTCTGATGAGTGTCTTTGCAAGACCCAGAGTTGCTGAACGGATGATCACCGCAAGTGTGGTTCCCACAGTGAAGCATGGAGGAAGAGGTGTGGGGGTGCTTTGCTGGTGACAATGTCTGTGATTTATTTAGAATTCAAGGCACACTTAACCAGCATGGCTACCACAGCATTCTGCAGTGATACACCATCCCATCTGGTTTGTGCTTCGTGGGACTCGTTTGTTTTTCAACAGAACAATGACCCAAAACACACCTAAAGTCTGTGTAAGGGCTATTTGACCAAGAAGGAGAGAGATGGAGTGCAACCCGTTTGGGATGAGTTGGACCGCAGACTAAAAAGAAAGCAGCCAACAAGGGCTTAGCACATGTGGGAACTCCTTCAAGACTGCTGGAAAAGCATTCCAGGTCATGAAGCTGGTTGAGAGAATGCCAAGAGTGTGCAAAGCTGTCAAGGCAAAGGGTGTCTACTTTGAAGAATCTCAAATCTAAAATATATTTTGATTTGTTTAACACTTTTTTGGTAACTACATGATTCCACATGTGTTATTTCATAGTTTTGATATCTTCACTTTTATTCTACAATGTAGAAAATAGTCAAAATAAACTTTGGACTGGTACTGTACATATTTTGGAACCATCATGAACATTTAACAACTGATATTTTTTACATTTTGATATATATATTTAATATTTTTTAAATATTTTGTCTGTTCTCAGTACTGGACAATACCTTAGTGTCCTTCTCTCTCTCTTCCCAGGTTGGCTTCACAAGGAGATAAGGGGTAAGAGCACTAGTCTGAAGCTGAAGAAGAGATGGTTTGTATTGACCTCTACCTCTCTGGACTACTACAAGTCTTCAGAGCGCAGTGTGTCCAAGCTGGGGACCCTGGTCCTCAACAGTCTCTGCTCTGTGGTCCAGCCCGACGAGAAGGTCTTCAAGGACACCGGTAGGTAGAGACTGAGAATGTGGCACCCTTTTCCCTTTCATAGTGCCATAGGGCTCTGCTCAAAACAAGTGTCCTATATAGGGAATAGGGTGCCATTTGGGATGCAGGCTGGGAGAATAGTGGCCTGTGCTGCGCGTTGCATTTCTAGCCTGGTCCCAGGTCTGTTTGTGCCGTCTTGACAGTTCCTATTAGTGACAAAGACCATGAGAGTTGGCAAGACAGCAGAAAATACATCTGGGACCAGGCTAATGCATTTCAGTCAGTCATGGTAAAGATGAATGTGTGTCTGTCGACCATACAATACTCTGTCGTAATCACACCTGAGATTGATGTGCTATCGCACTATGTCAATGCTCCTTGAATCACTCTGACTATTCTATACCTCCCCACCAGGTTACTGGAGCATTATCGTCCACGGCCGTAAACACTCGTACCACCTCTACACCAAACTACTGAACGAGGCTATGCGCTGGGCGTCGGCCATACAGGGGGCTGTCGACAGCAAGGTTCCCATAGAGACACCCACACAGCAACTCATCAGGGACATCAAGGTACAGCCAATCACCAGCCTGCATACTGCCAGTCAACCAATCACCAGCCTTCATACTGACATGGTCATTTTATGTCAGATGAATTTGCATTTTAGCCTGGTTCCAGATCTGTTTGTGTTGTCTTGCCAACTTCTATGTCATTTATAGCGTGTTTGGCAAGATGGCACAAACAGACCTGAGACCAGTCTAGTTACATTTGTCCAGACCTGAGACCAGTCTAGTTACATTTGTCCGGACCTGAGACCAGTCTAGTTACATTTGTCCAGACCTGAGACCAGTCTAGTTACATTTGTCCAGACCTGAGACCAGTCTAGTTACATTTGTCCAGACCTGAGACCAGTCTAGTTACATTTGTCCAGACCTGAGACCAGTCTAGTTACATTTGTCCAGACCTGAGACCAGTCTAGTTACATTTGTCCCTGAGCTCAAATGTAACCCCTGTTCCTCCTCCTAGCTGTGGCGTCATTTACCATTGCAGCCTCTGCTTATGGCCAGCAGGGACACACAGTCACACTGTAGTGAGGTACTAGACTGGGCCTGTACAGTCACAAAGTAGTGAGGTGAGGTTCTAAACTGGGCCTGTACAGTCACACTGTAGTGTAGTGAGGTACTAAACTGGGCCTGTACAGTCACACTGTAGTGAGGTACTAAACTGGGCCTGTACAGTCACACTGTAGTGTAGTGAGGTACTAAACTGGGCCTGTACAGTCACATTGTAGTGAGGTACTAAACTGGGCCTGTACAGTCACACTGTAGTGTAGTGAGGTACTAAACTGGGCCTGTACAGTCACACTGTAGTGTAGTGAGGTACTAAACTGGGCCTGTACAGTCACACTGTAGTGAAGTGAGGTACTAAACTGGGCCTGTACAGTCACACTGTAGTGAGGTGAGGTTCTAAACTGGGCCTGTACAGTCACACTGTAGTGAAGTGAGGTACTAAACTGGGCCTGTACAGTCACACTGTAGTGAGGTGAGGTTCTAAACTGGGCCTGTACAGTTACACTATAGTGTAGTGAGGTACTAAACTGGGCCTGTACAGTCACATTGTAGTGAGGTACTAAACTGGGCCTGTACAGTCACACTGTAGTGTAGTGAGGTACTAAACTGGGCCTGTACAGTCACACTGTAGTGAAGTACTAAACTGGGCCTGTACAGTCACACTGTAGTGAGGTACTAAACTGGGCCTGTACAGTCACACTGTAGTGTAGTGAGGTACTAAACTGGGCCTGTACAGTCACACTGTAGTGTAGTGAGGTACTAAACCGGGCCTGTACAGTCACACTGTAGTGTAGTGAGGTACTAAACTGGGCCTGTACAGTCACATTGTAGTGAGGTACTAAACTGGGCCTGTACAGTCACACTGTAGTGAAGTGAGGTACTAAACTGGGCCAGTACAGTCACACTGTAGTGAGGTACTAAACTGGGCCTGTACAGTCACACTGTAGTGAGGTACTAAACTGGGCCTGTACAGTCACACTGTAGTGGGGTACTAAACTGGGCCTGTACAGTCACACTGTAGTGTAGTGAGGTACTAAACTGGGCCTGTACAGTCACATTGTAGTGAGGTACAAAACTGGGCCTGTACAGTCACACTGTAGTGTAGTGAGGTACTAAACTGGGCCTGTACAGTCACACTGTAGTGAGGTACTAAACTGGGCCTGTACAGTCACACTGTAGTGTAGTGAGGTACTAAACTGGGCCTGTACAGTCACACTGTAGTGTAGTGAGGTACTAAACTGGGCCTGTACAGTCACACTGTAGTGTAGTGAGGTACTAAACTGGGCCTGTACAGTCACACTGTAGTGGGGTACTAAATTGGGCCTGTACAGTAACACTGTAGTGTAGTGAGGTTCTAAACTGGGCCTGTACAGTCACATTGTAGTGTAGTGAGGTACTAAACTGGGCCTGTACAGTCACACTGTAGTGAGGTGAGGTACTAATTTGGGCCTGTACAGTCACATTGTAGTGAGGTACTAAACTGGGCCTGTACAGTCACACTGTAGTGAGGTACTAAACTGGGCCTGTACAGTCACACTGTAGTGAGGTACTAAACTGGGCCTGTACAGTCACACTGATGTGAAGTGAGGTACTAACCTGGGCCAGTTCAGTCACATTGTAGTGAAGTGAGGTACTAAACTGGACCTGTACAGTCACATTGTAGTGAAGTGAGGTACTAAACTGGGCCTGTACAGTCACATTGTAGTGAAGTGAGGTACTACACTGGGCCAGTACAGTCACACTGTAGTGAGGTACTAAACTGGGCCAGTACAGTCACACTGTGGTGAGGTACTAAACTGGGCCAGTACAGTCACACTGTAGTGAGGTACTAAACTGGGCCAGTACAGTCACATTGTAGTGAAGTGAGGTACTAAACTGGGCCAGTACAGTCACTCTGTAGTGTAGTGAGGTACTAAACCGGGCCTGTACAGTCACACTGTAGTGAAGTGAGGTACTAAACTGGGCCTGTACAGTCACACTGTAGTGAGGTACTAAACTGGGCCTGTACAGTCACACTCTAGTGAGGTACTAAACTGGGCCTGTACAGTCACACTGTAGTGTAGTGAGGTACTAAACTGGGCCAGTACAGTCACACTGTAGTGAGGTACTAAACTGGGCCAGTACAGTCACATTGTAGTGAAGTGAGGTACTAAACTGGGCCTGTACAGTCACTCTGTAGTGTAGTGAGGTACTAAACTGGGCCTGTACAGTCACACTGTAGTGAAGTGAGGTACTAAACTGGGCCTGTACAGTCACACTGTAGTGAGGTACTAAACTGGGCCAGTACAGTCACACTGTAGTGTAGTGAGGTACTAAACTGGGCCTGTACAGTCACACTGTAGTGAGGTACTAAACTGGGCCTGTACAGTCACACTGTAGTGAGGTACTAAACTGGGCCTGTACAGTCACACTGATGTGAAGTGAGGTACTAAACTGGGCCTGTACAGTCACACTGATGTGAAGTGAGGTACTAACCTGGGCCAGTTCAGTCACATTGTAGTGAAGTGAGGTACTACACTGGGCCTGTACAGTCACACTGTAGTGAGGTACTAAACTGGGCCAGTACAGTCACATTGTAGTGAAGTGAGGTACTAAACTGGGCCTGTACAGTCACATTGTAGTGAAGTGAGGTACTAAACTGGGCCTGTACAGTCACATTGTAGTGAAGTGAGGTACTACACTGGGCCAGTACAGTCACACTGTAGTGAGGTACTAAACTGGGCCAGTACAGTCACACTGTGGTGAGGTACTAAACTGGGCCAGTACAGTCACACTGTAGTGAGGTACTAAACTGGGCCAGTACAGTCACATTGTAGTGAAGTGAGGTACTAAACTGGGCCAGTACAGTCACACTGTAGTGAGGTACTAAACTGGGCCTGTACAGTCACACTGTAGTGAGGTACTAAACTGGGCCTGTACAGTCACACTGTAGTGGGGTACTAAACTGGGCCTGTACAGTCACACTGTAGTGAGGTACTAAACTGGGCCTGTACAGTCACATTGTAGTGAGGTACAAAACTGGGCCTGTACAGTCACACTGTAGTGTAGTGAGGTACTAAACTGGGCCTGTACAGTCACACTGTAGTGTAGTGAGGTACTAAACTGGGCCTGTACAGTCACACTGTAGTGTAGTGAGGTACTAAACTGGGCCTGTACAGTCACACTGTAGTGGGGTACTAAATTGGGCCTGTACAGTAACACTGTAGTGTAGTGAGGTTCTAAACTGGGCCTGTACAGTCACATTGTAGTGTAGTGAGGTACTAAACTGGGCCTGTACAGTCACATTGTTGTGTAGTGAGGTACTAAACTGGGCCTGTACAGTCACACTGTAGTGAGGTGAGGTACTAATTTGGGCCTGTACAGTCACATTGTAGTGAGGTACTAAACTGGGCCTGTACAGTCACACTGTAGTGAGGTACTAAACTGGGCCTGTACAGTCACACTGTAGTGAGGTACTAAACTGGGCCTGTACAGTCACACTGATGTGAAGTGAGGTACTAACCTGGGCCAGTTCAGTCACATTGTAGTGAAGTGAGGTACTAAACTGGACCTGTACAGTCACATTGTAGTGAAGTGAGGTACTAAACTGGGCCTGTACAGTCACATTGTAGTGAAGTGAGGTACTACACTGGGCCAGTACAGTCACACTGTAGTGAGGTACTAAACTGGGCCAGTACAGTCACACTGTGGTGAGGTACTAAACTGGGCCAGTACAGTCACACTGTAGTGAGGTACTAAACTGGGCCAGTACAGTCACATTGTAGTGAAGTGAGGTACTAAACTGGGCCAGTACAGTCACTCTGTAGTGTAGTGAGGTACTAAACCGGGCCTGTACAGTCACACTGTAGTGAAGTGAGGTACTAAACTGGGCCTGTACAGTCACACTGTAGTGAGGTACTAAACTGGGCCTGTACAGTCACACTGTAGTGAGGTACTAAACTGGGCCTGTACAGTCACACTGTAGTGTAGTGAGGTACTAAACTGGGCCAGTACAGTCACACTGTAGTGAGGTACTAAACTGGGCCAGTACAGTCACATTGTAGTGAAGTGAGGTACTAAACTGGGCCTGTACAGTCACTCTGTAGTGTAGTGAGGTACTAAACTGGGCCTGTACAGTCACACTGTAGTGAAGTGAGGTACTAAACTGGGCCTGTACAGTCACACTGTAGTGAGGTACTAAACTGGGCCAGTACAGTCACACTGTAGTGTAGTGAGGTACTAAACTGGGCCTGTACAGTCACACTGTAGTGAGGTACTAAACTGGGCCTGTACAGTCACACTGTAGTGAGGTACTAAACTGGGCCTGTACAGTCACACTGATGTGAAGTGAGGTACTAAACTGGGCCTGTACAGTCACACTGATGTGAAGTGAGGTACTAACCTGGGCCAGTTCAGTCACATTGTAGTGAAGTGAGGTACTACACTGGGCCTGTACAGTCACACTGTAGTGAGGTACTAAACTGGGCCAGTACAGTCACATTGTAGTGAAGTGAGGTACTAAACTGGGCCTGTACAGTCACATTGTAGTGAAGTGAGGTACTAAACTGGGCCTGTACAGTCACATTGTAGTGAAGTGAGGTACTACACTGGGCCAGTACAGTCACACTGTAGTGAGGTACTAAACTGGGCCAGTACAGTCACACTGTGGTGAGGTACTAAACTGGGCCAGTACAGTCACACTGTAGTGAGGTACTAAACTGGGCCAGTACAGTCACATTGTAGTGAAGTGAGGTACTAAACTGGGCCAGTACAGTCACACTGTAGTGAGGTACTAAACTGGGCCTGTACAGTCACACTGTAGTGAGGTACTAAACTGGGCCTGTACAGTCACACTGTAGTGGGGTACTAAACTGGGCCTGTACAGTCACACTGTAGTGAGGTACTAAACTGGGCCTGTACAGTCACATTGTAGTGAGGTACAAAACTGGGCCTGTACAGTCACACTGTAGTGTAGTGAGGTACTAAACTGGGCCTGTACAGTCACACTGTAGTGTAGTGAGGTACTAAACTGGGCCTGTACAGTCACACTGTAGTGTAGTGAGGTACTAAACTGGGCCTGTACAGTCACACTGTAGTGGGGTACTAAATTGGGCCTGTACAGTAACACTGTAGTGTAGTGAGGTTCTAAACTGGGCCTGTACAGTCACATTGTAGTGTAGTGAGGTACTAAACTGGGCCTGTACAGTCACATTGTTGTGTAGTGAGGTACTAAACTGGGCCTGTACAGTCACACTGTAGTGAGGTGAGGTACTAATTTGGGCCTGTACAGTCACATTGTAGTGAGGTACTAAACTGGGCCTGTACAGTCACACTGTAGTGAGGTACTAAACTGGGCCTGTACAGTCACACTGTAGTGAGGTACTAAACTGGGCCTGTACAGTCACACTGATGTGAAGTGAGGTACTAACCTGGGCCAGTTCAGTCACATTGTAGTGAAGTGAGGTACTAAACTGGGCCTGTACAGTCACATTGTAGTGAAGTGAGGTACTAAACTGGGCCTGTACAGTCACATTGTAGTGAAGTGAGGTACTACACTGGGCCAGTACAGTCACACTGTAGTGAGGTACTAAACTGGGCCAGTACAGTCACACTGTGGTGAGGTACTAAACTGGGCCAGTACAGTCACACTGTAGTGAGGTACTAAACTGGGCCAGTACAGTCACATTGTAGTGAAGTGAGGTACTAAACTGGGCCAGTACAGTCACTCTGTAGTGTAGTGAGGTACTAAACCGGGCCTGTACAGTCACACTGTAGCGAAGTGAGGTACTAAACTGGGCCTGTACAGTCACACTGTAGTGAGGTACTAAACTGGGCCTGTACAGTCACACTGTAGTGAGGTACTAAACTGGGCCTGTACAGTCACACTGTAGTGTAGTGAGGTACTAAACTGGGCCAGTACAGTCACACTGTAGTGAGGTACTAAACTGGGCCAGTACAGTCACTCTGTAGTGTAGTGAGGTACTAAACTGGGCCTGTACAGTCACATTGTAGTGAAGTGAGGTACTAAACTGGGCCTGTACAGTCACTCTGTAGTGTAGTGAGGTACTAAACTGGGCCTGTACAGTCACACTGTAGTGAAGTGAGGTACTAAACTGGGCCTGTACAGTCACACTGTAGTGAGGTACTAAACTGGGCCAGTACAGTCACACTGTAGTGTAGTGAGGTACTAAACTGGGCCTGTACAGTCACACTGTAGTGAGGTACTAAACTGGGCCTGTACAGTCACACTGTAGTGAGGTACTAAACTGGGCCTGTACAGTCACACTGATGTGAAGTGAGGTACTAAACTGGGCCTGTACAGTCACACTGATGTGAAGTGAGGTACTAACCTGGGCCAGTTCAGTCACATTGTAGTGAAGTGAGGTACTACACTGGGCCTGTACAGTCACACTGTAGTGAGGTACTAAACTGGGCCAGTACAGTCACACTGTGGTGAGGTACTAAACTCAGCCAGTACAGTCACACTGTAGTGAGGTACTAAACTGGGCCAGTACAGTCACATTGTAGTGAAGTGAGGTACTAAACTGGGCCTGTACAGTCACATTGTAGTAAAGTGAGGTACTAAACTGGGCCTGTACAGTCACATTGTAGTGAAGTGAGGTACTACACTGGGCCAGTACAGTCACACTGTAGTGAGGTACTAAACTGGGCCAGTACAGTCACACTGTGGTGAGGTACTAAACTGGGCCAGTACAGTCACACTGTAGTGAGGTACTAAACTGGGCCAGTACAGTCACATTGTAGTGAAGTGAGGTACTAAACTGGGCCAGTACAGTCACTCTGTAGTGTAGTGAGGTACTAAACCGGGCCTGTACAGTCACACTGTAGTGAAGTGAGGTACTAAACTGGGCCTGTACAGTCACACTGTAGTGAGGTACTAAACTGGGCCTGTACAGTCACACTGTAGTGTAGTGAGGTACTAAACTGGGCCAGTACAGTCACACTGTAGTGAGGTACTAAACTGGGCCAGTACAGTCACATTGTAGTGAAGTGAGGTACTAAACTGGGCATGTACAGTCACTCTGTAGTGTAGTGAGGTACTAAACTGGGCCTGTACAGTCACACTGTAGTGAAGTGAGGTACTAAACTGGGCCTGTACAGTCACACTGTAGTGAGGTACTAAACTGGGCCAGTACAGTCACACTGTAGTGTAGTGAGGTACTAAACTGGGCCTGTACAGTCACACTGTAGTGAGGTACTAAACTGGGCCTGTACAGTCACACTGATGTGAAGTGAGGTACTAAACTGGGCCTGTACAGTCACACTGATGTGAAGTGAGGTACTAACCTGGGCCAGTTCAGTCACATTGTAGTGAAGTGAGGTAATACACTGGGCCAGTACAGTCACACTGTAGTGAGGTACTAAACTGGGCCAGTACAGTCACACTGTGGTGAGGTACTAAATTCAGCCAGTACAGTCACACTGTAGTGAGGTACTAAACTGGGCCAGTACAGTCACATTGTAGTGAAGTGAGGTACTAAACTGGGCCTGTACAGTCACATTGTAGTGAAGTGAGGTACTAAACTGGGCCTGTACAGTCACATTGTAGTGAAGTGAGGTACTAAACTGGGCCAGTACAGTCACACTGTAGTGAGGTACTAAACTGGGCCTGTACAGTCACACTGTAGTGAGGTACTTAACTGGGCCTGTACAGTCACACTGTGGTGAGGTACTAAACTGGGCCAGTACAGTCACATTGTAGTGAAGTGAGGTACTAAACTGGGCCTGTACAGTCACACTGTAGTGAGGTACTTAACTGGGCCTGTACAGTCACACTGTGGTGAGGTACTAAACTGGGCCAGTACAGTCACATTGTAGTGAAGTGAGGTACTAAACTGGGCCTGTACAGTCACATTGTAGTGAAGTGAGGTACTAAACTGGGCCAGTACAGTCACACTGTAGTGAAGTACTAAACTGGGCCTGTACAGTCACACTGTAGTGAGGTACTAAACTGGGCCTGTACAGTCACTCTGTAGTGTAGTGAGGTACTAAACCGGGCCTGTACAGTCACACTGTAGTGAAGTGAGGTACTAAACTGGGCCTGTACAGTCACACTGTAGTGAGGTACTACACTGGGCCTGTACAGTCACACTGTAGTGTAGTGAGGTACTAAACTGGGCCAGTACAGTCACACTGTAGTGAGGTACTAAACTGGGCCAGTACAGTCACATTGTAGTGAAGTGAGGTACTAAACTGGGCCTGTACAGTCACTCTGTAGTGTAGTGAGGTACTAAACTGGGCCTGTACAGTCACACTGTAGTGAAGTGAGGTACTAAACTGGGCCTGTACAGTCACACTGTAGTGAGGTACTAAACTGGGCCAGTACAGTCACACTGTAGTGTAGTGAGGTACTAAACTGGGCCTGTACAGTCACACTGTAGTGAGGTACTAAACTGGGCCTGTACAGTCACACTGTAGTGAGGTACTAAACTGGGCCTGTACAGTCACACTGTAGTGTAGTGAGGTACTAAACTGGGCCTGTACAGTCACACTGTAGTGAGGTACTAAACTGGGCCTGTACAGTCACACTGTAGTGAGGTACTAAACTGGGCCTGTACAGTCACACTGATGTGAAGTGAGGTACTAAACTGGGCCTGTACAGTCACACTGATGTGAAGTGAGGTACTAACCTGGGCCAGTTCAGTCACATTGTAGTGAAGTGAGGTACTACACTGGGCCTGTACAGTCACACTGTAGTGAGGTACTAAACTGGGCCAGTACAGTCACACTGTGGTGAGGTACTAAACTCAGCCAGTACAGTCACACTGTAGTGAGGTACTAAACTGGGCCAGTACAGTCACATTGTAGTGAAGTGAGGTACTAAACTGGGCCTGTACAGTCACATTGTAGTAAAGTGAGGTACTAAACTGGGCCTGTACAGTCACATTGTAGTGAAGTGAGGTACTACACTGGGCCAGTACAGTCACACTGTAGTGAGGTACTAAACTGGGCCAGTACAGTCACACTGTGGTGAGGTACTAAACTGGGCCAGTACAGTCACACTGTAGTGAGGTACTAAACTGGGCCAGTACAGTCACATTGTAGTGAAGTGAGGTACTAAACTGGGCCAGTACAGTCACTCTGTAGTGTAGTGAGGTACTAAACCGGGCCTGTACAGTCACACTGTAGTGAAGTGAGGTACTAAACTGGGCCTGTACAGTCACACTGTAGTGAGGTACTAAACTGGGCCTGTACAGTCACACTGTAGTGTAGTGAGGTACTAAACTGGGCCAGTACAGTCACACTGTAGTGAGGTACTAAACTGGGCCAGTACAGTCACATTGTAGTGAAGTGAGGTACTAAACTGGGCATGTACAGTCACTCTGTAGTGTAGTGAGGTACTAAACTGGGCCTGTACAGTCACACTGTAGTGAAGTGAGGTACTAAACTGGGCCTGTACAGTCACACTGTAGTGAGGTACTAAACTGGGCCAGTACAGTCACACTGTAGTGTAGTGAGGTACTAAACTGGGCCTGTACAGTCACACTGTAGTGAGGTACTAAACTGGGCCTGTACAGTCACACTGTAGTGAGGTACTAAACTGGGCCTGTACAGTCACACTGATGTGAAGTGAGGTACTAAACTGGGCCTGTACAGTCACACTGATGTGAAGTGAGGTACTAACCTGGGCCAGTTCAGTCACATTGTAGTGAAGTGAGGTAATACACTGGGCCAGTACAGTCACACTGTAGTGAGGTACTAAACTGGGCCAGTACAGTCACACTGTGGTGAGGTACTAAATTCAGCCAGTACAGTCACACTGTAGTGAGGTACTAAACTGGGCCAGTACAGTCACATTGTAGTGAAGTGAGGTACTAAACTGGGCCTGTACAGTCACATTGTAGTGAAGTGAGGTACTAAACTGGGCCTGTACAGTCACATTGTAGTGAAGTGAGGTACTAAACTGGGCCAGTACAGTCACACTGTAGTGAGGTACTAAACTGGGCCTGTACAGTCACACTGTAGTGAGGTACTTAACTGGGCCTGTACAGTCACACTGTGGTGAGGTACTAAACTGGGCCAGTACAGTCACATTGTAGTGAAGTGAGGTACTAAACTGGGCCTGTACAGTCACACTGTAGTGAGGTACTTAACTGGGCCTGTACAGTCACACTGTGGTGAGGTACTAAACTGGGCCAGTACAGTCACATTGTAGTGAAGTGAGGTACTAAACTGGGCCTGTACAGTCACATTGTAGTGAAGTGAGGTACTAAACTGGGCCAGTACAGTCACACTGTAGTGAAGTACTAAACTGGGCCTGTACAGTCACACTGTAGTGAGGTACTAAACTGGGCCTGTACAGTCACTCTGTAGTGTAGTGAGGTACTAAACCGGGCCTGTACAGTCACACTGTAGTGAAGTGAGGTACTAAACTGGGCCTGTACAGTCACACTGTAGTGAGGTACTACACTGGGCCTGTACAGTCACACTGTAGTGTAGTGAGGTACTAAACTGGGCCAGTACAGTCACACTGTAGTGAGGTACTAAACTGGGCCAGTACAGTCACATTGTAGTGAAGTGAGGTACTAAACTGGGCCTGTACAGTCACTCTGTAGTGTAGTGAGGTACTAAACTGGGCCTGTACAGTCACACTGTAGTGAAGTGAGGTACTAAACTGGGCCTGTACAGTCACACTGTAGTGAGGTACTAAACTGGGCCAGTACAGTCACACTGTAGTGTAGTGAGGTACTAAACTGGGCCTGTACAGTCACACTGTAGTGAGGTACTAAACTGGGCCTGTACAGTCACACTGTAGTGAGGTACTAAACTGGGCCTGTACAGTCACACTGTAGTGTAGTGAGGTACTAAACTGGGCCTGTACAGTCACACTGTAGTGTAGTGAGGTACTAAACTGGGCCTGTACAGTCACACTGTAGTGGGGTACTAAATTGGGCCTGTACAGTCACACTGTAGTGTAGTGAGGTTCTAAACTGGGCCTGTACAGTCACATTGTAGTGTAGTGAGGTACTAAACTGGGCCTGTACAGTCACATTGTTGTGTAGTGAGGTACTAAACTGGGCCTGTACAGTCACACTGTAGTGAGGTGAGGTACTAAACTGGGCCTGTACAGTCACATTGTTGTGTAGTGAGGTACTAAACTGGGCCTGTACAGTCACACTGTAGTGAGGTACTAAACTGGGCCTGTACAGTCACACTGTAGTGAGGTACTAAACTGGGCCTGTACAGTCACACTGATGTGAAGTGAGGTACTAACCTGGGCCAGTTCAGTCACATTGTAGTGAAGTGAGGTACTAAACTGGGCCTGTACAGTCACATTGTAGTGAAGTGAGGTACTAAACTGGGCCTGTACAGTCACATTGTAGTGAAGTGAGGTACTACACTGGGCCAGTACAGTCACACTGTAGTGAGGTACTAAACTGGGCCAGTACAGTCACACTGTGGTGAGGTACTAAACTGGGCCAGTACAGTCACACTGTAGTGAGGTACTAAACTGGGCCAGTACAGTCACATTGTAGTGAAGTGAGGTACTAAACTGGGCCTGTACAGTCACACTGTAGTGTAGTGAGGTACTAAACTGGGCCTGTACAGTCACACTGTAGTGAAGTGAGGTACTAAACTGGGCCTGTACAGTCACACTGTAGTGGGGTACTAAACTGGGCCTGTACAGTCACACTGTAGTGTAGTGAGGTTCTAAACTAGGCCTGTACAGTCACATTGTAGTGAGGTACTAAACTGGGCCTGTACAGTCACACTGTAGTGTAGTGAGGTACTAAACTGGGCCTGTACAGTCACATTGTTGTGTAGTGAGGTACTAAACTGGGCCTGTACAGTCACATTGTAGTGAAGTGAGGTACTAAACTGGGCCAGTACAGTCACACTGTAGTGAAGTACTAAACTGGGCCTGTACAGTCACACTGTAGTGAGGTACTAAACTGGGCCTGTACAGTCACTCTGTAGTGTAGTGAGGTACTAAACCGGGCCTGTACAGTCACACTGTAGTGAAGTGAGGTACTAAACTGGGCCTGTACAGTCACACTGTAGTGAGGTACTACACTGGGCCTGTACAGTCACACTGTAGTGTAGTGAGGTACTAAACTGGGCCAGTACAGTCACACTGTAGTGAGGTACTAAACTGGGCCAGTACAGTCACATTGTAGTGAAGTGAGGTACTAAACTGGGCCTGTACAGTCACTCTGTAGTGTAGTGAGGTACTAAACTGGGCCTGTACAGTCACACTGTAGTGAAGTGAGGTACTAAACTGGGCCTGTACAGTCACACTGTAGTGAGGTACTAAACTGGGCCAGTACAGTCACACTGTAGTGTAGTGAGGTACTAAACTGGGCCTGTACAGTCACACTGTAGTGAGGTACTAAACTGGGCCTGTACAGTCACACTGTAGTGAGGTACTAAACTGGGCCTGTACAGTCACACTGTAGTGTAGTGAGGTACTAAACTGGGCCTGTACAGTCACACTGTAGTGTAGTGAGGTACTAAACTGGGCCTGTACAGTCACACTGTAGTGGGGTACTAAATTGGGCCTGTACAGTCACACTGTAGTGTAGTGAGGTTCTAAACTGGGCCTGTACAGTCACATTGTAGTGTAGTGAGGTACTAAACTGGGCCTGTACAGTCACATTGTTGTGTAGTGAGGTACTAAACTGGGCCTGTACAGTCACACTGTAGTGAGGTGAGGTACTAAACTGGGCCTGTACAGTCACATTGTTGTGTAGTGAGGTACTAAACTGGGCCTGTACAGTCACACTGTAGTGAGGTACTAAACTGGGCCTGTACAGTCACACTGTAGTGAGGTACTAAACTGGGCCTGTACAGTCACACTGATGTGAAGTGAGGTACTAACCTGGGCCAGTTCAGTCACATTGTAGTGAAGTGAGGTACTAAACTGGGCCTGTACAGTCACATTGTAGTGAAGTGAGGTACTAAACTGGGCCTGTACAGTCACATTGTAGTGAAGTGAGGTACTACACTGGGCCAGTACAGTCACACTGTAGTGAGGTACTAAACTGGGCCAGTACAGTCACACTGTGGTGAGGTACTAAACTGGGCCAGTACAGTCACACTGTAGTGAGGTACTAAACTGGGCCAGTACAGTCACATTGTAGTGAAGTGAGGTACTAAACTGGGCCTGTACAGTCACACTGTAGTGTAGTGAGGTACTAAACTGGGCCTGTACAGTCACACTGTAGTGAAGTGAGGTACTAAACTGGGCCTGTACAGTCACACTGTAGTGGGGTACTAAACTGGGCCTGTACAGTCACACTGTAGTGTAGTGAGGTTCTAAACTAGGCCTGTACAGTCACATTGTAGTGAGGTACTAAACTGGGCCTGTACAGTCACACTGTAGTGTAGTGAGGTACTAAACTGGGCCTGTACAGTCACATTGTTGTGTAGTGAGGTACTAAACTGGGCCTGTACAGTCACACTGTAGTGTAGTGAGGTACTAAACTGGGCCTGTACAGTCACACTGTAGTGAGGTGAGGTACTAAACTGGGCCTGTACAGTCACATTGTAGTGAGGTACTAAACTGGGCCTGTACAGTCACACTGTAGTGAGGTACTAAACTGGGCCTGTACAGTCACACTGATGTGAAGTGAGGTACTAACCTGGGCCAGTTCAGTCACATTGTAGTGAAGTGAGGTACTAAACTGGGCCTGTACAGTCACATTGTAGTGAAGTGAGGTACTAAACTGGGCCTGTACAGTCACATTGTAGTGAAGTGAGGTACTACACTGGGCCAGTACAGTCACACTGTAGTGAGGTACTAAACTGGGCCAGTACAGTCACACTGTGGTGAGGTACTAAACTGGGCCAGTACAGTCACACTGTAGTGAGGTACTAAACTGGGCCAGTACAGTCACATTGTAGTGAAGTGAGGTACTAAACTGGGCCTGTACAGTCACATTGTAGTGAAGTGAGGTACTAAACTGGGCCTGTACAGTCACATTGTAGTGAAGTGAGGTACTAAACTGGGCCAGTACAGTCACACTGTAGTGAGGTACTAAACTGGGCCTGTACAGTCACACTGTAGTGAGGTACTTAACTGGGCCTGTACAGTCACACTGTGGTGAGGTACTAAACTGGGCCAGTACAGTCACATTGTAGTGAAGTGAGGTACTAAACTGGGCCTGTACAGTCACACTGTAGTGAGGTACTTAACTGGGCCTGTACAGTCACACTGTGGTGAGGTACTAAACTGGGCCAGTACAGTCACATTGTAGTGAAGTGAGGTACTAAACTGGGCCTGTACAGTCACACTGTAGTGAGGTACTAAACTGGGCCAGTACAGTCACACTGTGGTGAGGTACTAAACTGGGCCAGTACAGTCACACTGTAGTGAGGTACTAAACTGGGCCAGTACAGTCACATTGTAGTTAAGTGAGGTACTAAACTGGGCCTGTACAGTCACATTGTAGTGAAGTGAGGTACTAAACTGGGCCAGTACAGTCACACTGTAGTGAAGTACTAAACTGGGCCTGTACAGTCACACTGTAGTGAGGTACTAAACTGGGCCTGTACAGTCACTCTGTAGTGTAGTGAGGTACTAAACTGGGCCTGTACAGTCACACTGTAGTGAAGTGAGGTACTAAACTGGACCTGTACAGTCACACTGTAGTGAAGTGAGGTACTAAACTGGGCCTGTACAGTCACACTGTAGTGAGGTACTAAACTGGGCCTGTACAGTCACACTGTAGTGTAGTGAGGTACTAAACTGGGCCAGTACAGTCACACTGTAGTGAGGTACTAAACTGGGCCAGTACAGTCACATTGTAGTGAAGTGAGGTACTAAACTGGGCCTGTACAGTCACTCTGTAGTGTAGTGAGGTACTAAACTGGGCCTGTACAGTCACACTGTAGTGAAGTGAGGTACTAAACTGGGCCTGTACAGTCACACTGTAGTGAGGTACTAAACTGGGCCAGTACAGTCACACTGTAGTGAAGTGAGGTACTAAACTGGGCCAGTAAAGTCACACTGTAGTGAAGTGAGGTACTAAAGTGGGCCAGTACAGTCACACTGTAGTGAGGTACTAAACTGTTTCTGTACAGTCACACTATAGTGAGGTTCTAAACTGGGCATGTACAGTCACACTGTAGTGTAGTGAGGTACTAAACTGGTCCTGTACAGTCACACTGTAGTGAAGTGAGGTACTAAACTGGGCCTGTACACTGTAGTGAAGTGAGGTACTAAACTGGGCCTGTACAGTCACATTGTAGTGAGGTACTAAACTGGGCCTGTACAGTCACACTGTAGTGAGGTACTAAACTGGGCCTGTACAGTCACACTGTAGTGAGGTACTACACTGGGCCTGTACAGTCACACTGATGTGAAGTGAGGTACTAACCTGGGCCAGTTCAGTCACATTGTAGTGAAGTGAGGTACTAAACTGGGCCAGTACAGTCACACTGTAGTGAAGTACTAAACTGGGCCTGTACAGTCACACTGTAGTGAGGTACTAAACTGGGCCAGTACAGTCACACTGTAGTGAAGTGAGGTACTAAACTGGGCCTGTACAGTCACACTGTAGTGTAGTGAAGTACTAAACTGGGCCAGTACAGTCACACTGTAGTGAAGTACTAAACTGGGCCAGGACAGTCACACTGTAGTGAAGTGAGGTACTAAACTGGGCCCTGCACACTGTGTGTGTTCCAGGCGTTTCTTCTGTTCATTCAGTCTACTTCTTCTGTCCTGTGATTGGTCCTGCCCTGCTCCAATAGTACCATGAAACTGTTTCACTTTTTTAAAATTTTAATTTTTTTATTGTCATACTGTTGACTTGAATATTGTCTCGTGACAAGCCATGAGATGCTAGTCTGGTCCCAGATCTGTTTATGATGTCTTTGTCAACTCCGCGGGAGTTGGGCGGCCTCGCGGTTAGAGCGTGGAAACCTGTTGCTCTGCCTTTAAATAAGGCACTTAACCCAAATTTCTCCAGGTTACTAAACTAAGCCCACTCGACGTCGGGATATTCAAAATGCACATTTTCATTACACACGTGTACAAGTGTTTAACAGCACAATTATACAGGGCATTCAGAAAGTATTCAGACCCCTTGACTTTTTCCACATTTTATGTTATGTTACAGCCTTATTATACAATGGATTAATACATTAAAAAAAATATATCAATCGACACACAATACCCCATAATGACACTGAAGACAGGTTTTTAGAAATGTTTGCAAATGTATTAAAAAAAAAAAAAAACAGCAACACCTTATTTACATAAGTATTCAGACCCTTTGCCTGTATTGAGCTCCATAGTTCCTCTGTGGAGATGGGAGAACCTTCCAGAAGGACAACCATCTCTGCAGCACTCCACCAATCAGGCCTTCATGGTAGAGTGGCCAGATGGAAGCCACTCCTCAGTAAAAGGCACATGACAGCCCACTTGGAGTTTGCCAAAAGGCACCTGAAGGACTCTGAGACCATGAGAAACAAGATGATCTGGTCTGATGAAACCAAGATTGAACTCTTTGGTCTGAATGCCAAGCGTCATGTCTGGAGGAAACCTGGCACCATCCCTACGGTGAAGCATGGTGGTGGCAGCATCATGCTGTGGGGATGTTTTTCAGCTGCAGGGACTAGGAGACTAGTCGGGATCATGGGAAGGATGAACAGAGCAAAGTACAGAGATCCTTGATGAAAACCTGCTCCAGAACGCTCAGATTCTCAGACTGGGGCAAAGGTTCACCTTCCAACAGGACAACAAACCTAAGCACACAGCCAAGACAACGCAGGAGTGGTATCAGGACACGTTTCTGAATGTACTTGAGTGGCCCAGACTTGAACCCGATCAAACATCTCTGGAGAGACCAGAAAATAGCTGTGCAGCGACACTCCCCATACAACCTGACAGAGCTTGAGAGGATCTGCAGAGAAGAATGGGAGAAACTCCCCAAAATACAGGTGTACCAAGTTTGTAACATCATACCCAAGAAGACTCGAGGCTGTAATCGCTGCCAACGGTGCTTCAACAAAGTACTGCGTAAATGGTCTGAATACTTCCATTTTTATTTTTAATAAAACATGTTTTTTGCTTTGTCATTACGGGGTATTGTGATGTCATTATGGGGTATTGTGATGTCATTATGGGGTATCGTGGGTAGATTGATGAGCAAAAAACCCAATATAATCCATTTTAGAATAAGGCTGTAACCTGACAAAATGTGGAAAAAGTCATGGGGTCTGAATACTATCCGAATACACTGTAAGCACCCTCCTAAGTATAATGAATTACCACCTCTGACTCCTAACCCCCGACCCCTGTGTATCCCCCCCAGGAGAGCAGTCTGAACGTGGAAGCTGTGGAGCAGACGTACTGGAGGAACCCTATCCTCAGATATACCCAGCACCCCCTCCACTCCCCCCTGCTTCCTCTGCCTTATGGGGAGGTCAACATCCACCGTGAGTTATTACTGCTTTAACCTCTTTAACCCTCCACGGACTTCTACAACCTCTTTAAACCTCCACATACTTCTACAACCTCTTTAACCCTCCACGGACTTCTACAACCTCTTTAAACCTCCACATACTTCTACAACCTCTTTAACCCTCCATGGACTTCTACAACCTCTTTAACCCTCCACGGACTTCTACAACCTCTTTAACCCTCCACGGACTTCTACAACCTCTTTAACCCTCCACGGACTTCTACAACCTCTTTAACCCTCCACGGACTTCTACAACCTCTTTAACCCTCCACGGACTTCTACAACCTCTTTAACCCTCCACGGACTTCTACAACCTCTTTCACCCTCCACGGACTTCTACTACAACCATACAGTTTCACCATTCATTCTGGTTGACAGAAATGAAATGTATGAAGCCCTGTGGCTTTCTCTCGCCATGCTTTTTGTTAATGAAGTTTCCCCTCTCTCTGTCCTCCCCCCCAGTCCATAAGGAGAAGGGCTATGCCAGCCTGCAGGATGAGGCAGTGAAGATCTTCAACTCTCTGCAGGAGATGGAGTCTGTGTCTGACCCCGTGCCGATCATCCAGGGCATCCTCCAGACCTGCCACGACCTACGCCTGCTCAGAGACGAGGTCTACTGTCAGCTCATCAAGCAGACCAATCACGTGCCTCAGCCCGACAGCTCGGCCAATCGCGCCCACTGGCACCTCCTCACCTGTATGAGCTGTACCTTCCTGCCCAGCCGGGGCATCCTGCGCTACCTCAAGTTCCACCTTAAAAGGTACTTTATTTACCTCCAGGTCCACCTTAAAGGGTACTTTATTAATCTCCAGTTCCACCTTAAAGGGTACTTTATTAATCTCCAGTTCCACCTTAAAGGGTACTTTATTAATCTCCAGTTCCACCTTAAAGGGTACTTTATTAATCTCCAGTTCCACCTTAAAGGGTACTTTATTAATCTCCAGTTCCACCTTAAAGGGTACTTTATTTACCTCCAGTTCCACCTTAAAGGGTACTTTATTAATCTCCAGTTCCACCTTAAAGGGTACTTTATTAATCTCCAGTTCCACCTTAAAGGGTACTTTATTTACCTCCAGTTCCACCTTAAAGGGTACTTTATTAATCTCCAGTTCCACCTTAAAGGGTACTTTATTAATCTCCAGTTCCACCTTAAAGGGTACTTTATTAATCTCCAGTTCCACCTTAAAGGGTACTTTATTAATCTCCAGTTCCACCTTAAAGGGTACTTTATTAACCTCCAGTTCCACCTTAAAGGGTACTTTATTTACCTCCAGTTCCACCTTAAAGGGTACTTTATTTACCTCCAGTTCCATTTTAAAGGGTACTTTATTTACCTCCAGTTCCACCTTAAAGGGTACTTTATTAACCTCCAGTTCCACCTTAAAGGGTACTTTATTAACCTCCAGTTCCACCTTAAAGGGTACTTTATTTACCTCCAGTTCCACCTTAAAGGGTACTTTATTAATCTCCAGTTCCACCTTAAAGGGTACTTTATTAACCTCCAGTTCCACCTTAAAGGGTACTTTATTTACCTCCAGTTCCACCTTAAAGGGTACTTTATTAATCTCCAGTTCCACCTTAAAGGGTACTTTATTAACCTCCAGTTCCAAGTTATGCTCCCAAGTACACTATTCCTTCATGCCTCCGTCAGTACATAAGTCATGCTCCAATCCTTATTTTTATATTTTTTTGTACAATTATTCCTGCAACATAATATAATATACAGTTGTACAGTAGTCCATGTTATTATCTCCTAGAGATGAACAAGGCCAGTTTGGGTTCAGGGTGAACCACTCAACAGAGACCGTATGTTACTGTCTCCTAGAGGTGAACAAGGCCAAGCTGGACAAAGGAGGTGTTGTAGGTGCAGTTCTCCTCAGAAAATCATTTGACACTGTTAACCACAATGTCCTCTTCTCCAAGCTGTCCAACTTCAACATCTCATCAAGTGTTTTAAAATGGATTGAGTCTTGTAAAATCGTATCCGGCTGCCTGGATGCAATGTGACCTACCATCACCAAGGGACCACACTATGGGTGTACCACAGGGGTCAATCCTGGGCCCTTTGTTATTTAGTCTCTACCAGGCCGTGGATGATAGTTATTTATACACATGGAAGAAATGCTGATGAAGTGGCAAGCAAACTAACGCTATCATTATCGAAAGTGGCTGAAAGGTTCAACCACTACAGCCTCAATGTGGGGGGAAAATGGTAGCTATGTACTTCAATATCTGGGTGTTATCCTAGACCCTACTTTGAACTGTAAAAACACATCAAATATATACAGAATAGTCTTCGTACACATGTTCATGACATCAGGAACTCTCTCGACAGAGGCAGCCAAGATGGATTCTCATACAATGATTTTCTGACACCTGTCCTATTGTATCGGCAGCCAATTAAACGTCAGTTGAACCCCTTCGATCTCTGTGTAAACAAGTACTTAAGATCCTGGACAGGAAGTCACATCATTACTGTCACTGGGATATTCTCACCAAGTACAATCTGTTACATTTGAACAACTTCCTTTTTCTCAGATCATCAATAATGTTGCAGCCCCACCTCTGAAAGATTTTGTCATATTAAGCTCTGAACAAAACAGAGGAGTTAGCCGGACCTCCACAAGCTAGAGGACACTGTCATTCCTCAACGAACAAACAGTCAGTGTTGTCCACCTCAGGAAATGGAATTCTCTCCTCTCTACCTTTAATTAAAGCACTAGGGACTTTAAATCCTGCTCCATGGAGGTCAAAGTGTGGATCAGTCCTGCATTTGTTATACTGCTGTGTATTTAGTAAGGGAGTGTGGATGAAAATTAGCTGCGTTTACCTAACTCTGGTGGAAACCTATTTCATTGTCTGAAATTGGTTTTTATTTGCACATGGTCCCTTCAATTAAATGACAGCTTTGAGCCACAAGCAGAAAGTGTCCCTATAGCTTCTAATACAAACAGACATATGTTCTGTGATTGATTTGTATGGATGGGTAAACTGGACAGTATGACATCAGTAACGTTGATTTGCTCCTCCTCTACACCTCAGTGACCCTCTCTCTGTCTGTTCTTCTCCAGGGTGAAGGAGCAGTTTCCTGGAACAGAGGTGGACATGTTTGCCCATTTCATAGGTGAGTCTCTGAAGAGGACCAAGGTCAGGGAGTATGTACCGTCTCAGGAGGAGATCGTAGCCTTACTGACCAGGCAGGAAATGACTACTACGGTCTACTGCCACGGAGGAGGATCCTGCAAGATCTCCATCAACTCACACACCACCGCTGGAGAGGTAAGTGGTATGGTCCTCAGCAAGAAAACCAAAAAAAGTCAGACAGACGAGGGAACTAAAACCAAAACAACCAAAACCAAACAGGTGGGGTGTTAGGAGGGGTTCTGAAATACACTCATGGGGGGTGTCCACTGGAAGTTGACTAGCAACAACAACTGGGACCTAAAAGACACTCAACATGAGTGTCCACTACATTTGCCCAAGAACAGGCAAATTCAATTAAAACCCACACCAAACTTAAAGACAGGAAGTAAGCCTAAAAGTGGAGCAAAACCAATCAGGGAAATCAGATTGTCTAGAAACCAAAATAGTGAGAGCCAACTAAAGTTAACCCTCCACATCTATCAAGACAACTGGAGCAGTGGGCCTTCTCTTAAATAACACCTGGGCCAGAACAGGTGAAACACCTTCCCACTAACGAGATAACAAACCAGCACAGGTGAAACACATACTGACTAATGTGGTGACACCAATCGGTGCGCCCCACATGCTAACGTGCTAACGTCCAACCTCAAAGAATAAATGGAAAGAACAAAGCCTGTAACACCTTCCACCTTAAGACAACATACACAGGACTAGCCAAAAGATTGGACACACCTACTTATTCAAGGGTTTTTCTTTATTTGGACTATTTTCTATGTATATTGTAGAATGAGATAGTCACCTGGAATGCATTCCAATTAACAGGTGTGCCTTGTTAAAAGTTAATTAGTGGAATTTATTTCCTTAATGTTTTTGTGCCAATCAGTTGTGACAAGGTAGGTTTGATATACAGAAGATAAAAGACCAAGTCCATATTATGGCAAGAACCGTTCAAAATGTGAGCTGACTTGGTCTTTTAACAAATAGGGCTATCTATTTAATAAGTAAAGATAAATGACAGTCAATTCAGAGCAGAATTCAAGAACTTTGAAAAATTCTTCAAGTACAGTTACAAAAACCATCAAGCGCTATGATGAAACTGGCTCTCATGACGACCGCCACAGGGAAAGAAGACCCAGAGTTACCTCTGCTGCAGAGGATAAGTTCAATAGAGTTACCTGTCTCTCATGAGGACCGCCACAGGGAAAGAAGACCCAGAGTTACCTCTGCTGCAGAGGATAAGTTCAGTAGAGTTACCAGTCTCTCATGAGGACCGCCACAGGGAAAGAAGACCCAGAGTTACCTCTGCTGCAGAGGATAAGTTCAGTAGAGTTACCTGTCTCTCATGACGACCGCCACAGGGAAAGAAGACCCAGAGTTACCTCTGCTGCAGAGGATAAGTTCAGTAGAGTTACCTGTCTCTCATGAGAACCGCCACAGGGAAAGAAGACCCAGAGTTACCTCTACTGCAGAGGATAAGTTCAGTAGAGTTACCTGTCTCTCATGACGACCGCCACAGGGAAAGAAGACCCAGAGTTACCTCTGCTGCAGAGGATAAGTTCAGTAGAGTTACCTGTCTCTCATGACGACCGCCACAGGGAAAGAAGACCCAGAGTTACCTCTGCTGCAGAGGATAAGTTCAGTAGAGTTACCTGTCTCTCATGAGAACCGCCACAGGGAAAGAAGACCCAGAGTTACCTCTGCTGCAGAGGATACGTTCAGTAGAGTTACCTGTCTCTCATGAGGACCGCCACAGGGAAAGAAGACCCAGAGTTACCTCTGCTGCAGAGGATACGTTCAGTAGAGTTACCTGTCTCTCATGAGAACCGCCACAGGGAAAGAAGACCCAGAGTTACCTCTGCTGCAGAGGATACGTTCAGTAGAGTTACCTGTCTCTCATGACGACCGCCACAGGGAAAGAAGACCCAGAGTTACCTCTGCTGCAGAGGATAAGTTCAGTAGAGTTACCTGTCTCTCATGAGGACCGCCACAGGGAAAGAAGACCCAGAGTTACCTCTGCTGCAGAGGATAAGTTCAGTAGAGTTACCTGTCTCTCATGACGACCGCCACAGGGAAAGAAGACCCAGAGTTACCTCTGCTGCAGAGGATAAGTTCAGTAGAGTTACCTGTCTCTCATGACGACCGCCACAGGGAAAGAAGACCCAGAGTTACCTCTGCTGCAGAGGATAAGTTCAGTAGAGTTACCTGTCTCTCATGAGAACCGCCACAGGGAAAGAAGACCCAGAGTTACCTCTGCTGCAGAGGATACGTTCAGTAGAGTTACCTGTCTCTCATGAGGACCGCCACAGGGAAAGAAGACCCAGAGTTACCTCTGCTGCAGAGGATAAGTTCAGTAGAGTTACCTGTCTCTCATGAGGACCGCCACAGGGAAAGAAGACCCAGAGTTACCTCTGCTGCAGAGGATACGTTCAGTAGAGTTACCTGGCTCTCATGAGGACCGCCACAGGGAAAGAAGACCCAGAGTTACCTCTGCTGCAGAGGATAAGTTCAGTAGAGTTACCTGTCTCTCATGAGAACCGCCACAGGGAAAGAAGACCCAGAGTTACCTCTGCTGCAGAGGATAAGTTCAGTAGAGTTACCTGTCTCTCATGACGACCGCCACAGGGAAAGAAGACCCAGAGTTACCTCTGCTGCAGAGGATAAGTTCAGTAGAGTTACCTGTCTCTCATGAGAACCGCCACAGGGAAAGAAGACCCAGAGTTACCTCTGCTGCAGAGGATAAGTTCAGTAGAGTTACCTGTCTCTCATGACGACCGCCACAGGGAAAGAAGACCCAGAGTTACCTCTGCTGCAGAGGATAAGTTCAGTAGAGTTACCTGTCTCTCATGAGAACCGCCACAGGGAAAGAAGACCCAGAGTTACCTCTGCTGCAGAGGATAAGTTCAGTAGAGTTACCTGTCTCTCATGAGGACCACCACAGGGAAAGAAGACCCAGAGTTACCTCTGCTGCAGAGGATAAGTTCAGTAGAGTTACCTGTCTCTCATGAGAACCGCCACAGGGAAAGAAGACCCAGAGTTACCTCTGCTGCAGAGGATACGTTCAGTAGAGTTACCTGTCTCTCATGACGACCGCCACAGGGAAAGAAGACCCAGAGTTACCTCTGCTGCAGAGGATACGTTCAGTAGAGTTACCTGTCTCTCATGAGAACCGCCACAGGGAAAGAAGACCCAGAGTTACCTCTGCTGCAGAGGATAAGTTCAGTAGAGTTACCTGTCTCTCATGAGGACCACCACAGGGAAAGAAGACCCAGAGTTACCTCTGCTGCAGAGGATAAGTTCAGTAGAGTTACCTGTCTCTCATGAGAACCGCCACAGGGAAAGAAGACCCAGAGTTACCTCTGCTGCAGAGGATACGTTCAGTAGAGTTACCTGTCTCTCATGACGACCGCCACAGGGAAAGAAGACCCAGAGTTACCTCTGCTGCAGAGGATACGTTCAGTAGAGTTACCTGTCTCTCATGAGAACCGCCACAGGGAAAGAAGACCCAGAGTTACCTCTGCTGCAGAGGATAAGTTCAGTAGAGTTACCTGTCTCTCATGAGAACCGCCACAGGGAAAGAAGACCCAGAGTTACCTCTGCTGCAGAGGATAAGTTCAGTAGAGTTACCTGTCTCTCATGACGACCGCCACAGGGAAAGAAGACCCAGAGTTACCTCTGCTGCAGAGGATAAGTTTTTATTTATTTATTTTATTTCATATATAACCCTAACCCTTTATTTAACCAGGTATTTATATATTATATATATAACCCTAACCCTTTATTTAACCAGGTATTTATATATTATATATATAACCATAACCCTTTATTTAACCAGGTATTAATATATTATATATATAACCCTTTATTTAACCAGGTATTTATATATTATATATATAACCCTAACCCTTTATTTAACCAGGTATTTATATATTATATATATAACCCTAACCCTTTATTTAACCAGGTATTTATATATTATATATATAACCCTAACCCTTTATTTAACCAGGTATTTATATATTATATTTATAACCCTAACCCTTTATTTAACCAGGTATTTATATATTATATATATAACCCTAACCCTTTATTTAACCAGGTATTTATATATTATATATATAACCCTAACCCTTTATTTAACCAGGTATTTATATATTATATTTATAACCCTAACCCTTTATTTAACCAGGTATTTATATATTATATATATAACCCTTTATTTAACCAGGTATTAATATATTATATATATAACCCTAACCCTTTATTTAACCAGGTATTTATATATTATATATATAACCATAACCCTTTATTTAACCAGGTATTTATATATTATATATATAACCCTAACCCTTTATTTAACCAGGTATTTATATATTATATATATAACCCTTTATTTAACCAGGTATTTATATATTATATTTATAACCCTAACCCTTTATTTAACCAGGTATTTATATATTATATATATAACCCTAACCCTTTATTTAACCAGGTATTTATATATTATATATATATAACCCTAACCCTTTATTTAACCAGGTATTAATATATTATATATATAACCCTAACCCTTTATTTAACCAGGTATTTATATATTATATATATAACCATAACCCTTTATTTAACCAGGTATTTATATATTATATATATAACCATAACCCTTTATTTAACCAGGTAGGCTAGTTGAGAACAAGTTCTCATTTACAACTGTGACCTGGCCAAGATAAAGCAAAGCAGTTCGATACCTACAACAACAGAGTTACACATGGAATAATCTGGACACAGAGCTTCATAGTAGGTGATTAGAGCGACTACCATACTCATGGGAAACAAGATCCCGGACGAGCCTCCTTTTGTTATGTCCAACCTCGAAATAGAAAATCCATAGCCTGTAACACACGATGCTCTATGTCCCTCTATGGGGTGTACTCTACATACGATGCTCTATATCCCTCTACATACGATGATCTATATCCCTCTACATACGATGATCTATGTCCCACATCTAAACAGTCTAAGGCTTTACATCAACTCACACACCACCCCTGGAGAGGTAAAAAAATAATACATCTGTTTTCCACAATGAGTAGCAGCTGTAAAAATACAGTCATTTCTGCCTGGGGCAATCCTGCATTGGTACATCCATTTTCTCCAGCCTGTGTTAATGTCCCTCTGTCCTGCCTGTCCCCAGGTGGTGGAGAAGTTGATCCGAGGCCTGGCCATGGAGGACAGTAGAAACATGTTTTCCCTGTTTGAACACAACAACACTACGGACCGGGCTGTGGAGAGCAGAGTCATCGTGGCTGACGTACTCGCCAAGTTTGAGAGGTGAGAGTTCAGCTGGAGAGAGAGAGATGCACAGAGAATAGCCTGGTCTCTGGTCTGTTTGAGAGGTGAGAGTTCAGCTGGAGAGAGAGAGATGCACAGAGAATAGCCTGGTCTCTGGTCTGTTTGAGGGGTGAGAGTTCAGCTGGAGAGAGAGAGAGATGCACAGAGAATAGCCTGGTCTCTGATCTGTTTGAGAGGTGAGAGTTCAGCTGGAGAGAGAGAGAGATGCACAGAGAATAGCCTGGTCTCTGATCTGTTTGAGAGGTGAGAGTTCAGCTGGAGAGAGAGAGAGATGCACAGAGAATAGCCTGGTCTCTGATCTGTTTGAGGCGTGAGAGTTCAGCTGGAGAGAGAGAGAGATGCACAGAGAATAGCCTGGTCTCTGGTCTGTTTGAGGCGTGAGAGTTCAGCTGGAGAGAGAGAGATGCACAGAGAATAGCCTGGTCTCTGGTCTGTTTGTGCTGGCGTGTCAATCCCTATGGCCATTGACAGTTTTATTTATTTTTATTTAACCTTTATTTAACCTTTATTTAACCTTTATTTAACCTTTATTTAACCTTTATTTAACTAGGCAAGTCAGTTAAGAACAAATTCTTTTAAAATTGAGGACAAAACACACATCCCGACAAGAGACAACACAACACGACATAAAGAGAGACCTAAGACAACAACATAGCAAGGCAGCAACACATGACAACACAGCATGGTAGCAATACAACATGACAACAACATGGCAGCAACACAACATGACAACAACATGGTAGCAACACAACATGACAACAACATGGTAGCAACACAACATGACAACAACATGGTAGCAACACATGACAACACAGCATGGTAGCAACACAACATGACAACAACATGGTAGCAACACAACATTACAACAACATGGCAGCAACACAACATGACAACAACATGGCAGCAACACAACATGACAACAACATGGCAGCAACACAACATGACAACAACATGGTAGCAACACAACATGGTAGCAACACAACATGACAACAACATGGTAGCAACACAGCATGACAACAACATGGTAGCAGAACAAAACATGGTACAAACATTATTGGGCCCAGACAACAGCACAAAAGGCAAGAAGGTAGAGACAACAATACATCACACAAAGCAGCCACAACTGTCAGTATGAGTGTCCATGATGGAGTCTTTGAATGAAGAGATTGAGATAAAACTGTCCAGTTTCTGTGTTTGTTGCAGCTCGTTCCAGACGCAGCTAGCTGCAGAGAGGAGCGACCCAGGGATGTGTGTGCTTTGGGGACCTTTAACAGAATGTGACTGGCAGAACGGGTGTTGAATGTGGAGGATGAGGGCTGCAGTAGATATCTCAGATAGGGGGGAGTGAGGCCTAAGAGGGTTCTATAAATAAGCATCAACCAGTGGGTCTTGCGACGGGTATACAGAGATGACCAGTTTACAGAGGAGTATAGAGTGCAGTGATGTGTCCTATAAGGAGCATTGGTGGCAAATCTGATGGCCAAATGGTAAAGAACATCTAGCCACTCGAGAGCACCCTTACCTGCCGATCTATAAATTATGTCTCTGTAATCTAGCATGGGTAGGATGGTCTTAGTTTGGCAGCTGGGGTGAAAGAGGAGCGATTACGATAGAGGAAACCAAGTCTAGATTTAACCTTAGCCTGCAGCTTTGATATGTGCTGAGAGAAGGACAGTGGACCGTCCAGCCGTACTCCCAAGTACTTGTATGAGGTGACTACCTCAAGCTCTAACCCTCAGAGGTAGTAATCAGACCTGTAGGGAGAGGGACATTCTTCTTACCAAACCACATGAACTTTGTTTTGGGGTGTTCAGAACAAGGTTAAGGGTGGAGAAAGCTTGTTGAACATAGGGAAAAGTTAGCAAGACAACACAAACAGATCTGGGACCAGTCTACATGACCCACAAACCTCTTTGATGTTTTAGCAGAAATATAGTAATAATGAGGGTCTGAAATTGGTTTGGTTGATTGACTGATTGGTTGACTGATTGGTTGACTGACTGGTTTGGTTGATTGACTGATTGGTTTGGTTGATTGACTGATTGGTTTGGTTGATTGACTGATTGGTTTGGTTGATTGACTGATTGGTTGATTGACTGATTGGTTGACTGACTGGTTTGGTTGATTGACTGATTGGTTTGGTTGATTGACTGATTGGTTTGGTTGATTGACTGATTGGTTTGGTTGATTGACTGATTGGTTTGGTTGATTGACTGATTGGTTTGGTTGATTGACTGATTGGTTTGGTTGATTGACTGATTGGTTTGGTTGATTGACTGATTGGTTTGGTTGATTGACTGATTGGTTGATTGACTGATTGGTTGATTGACTGGTTTGGTTGATTGACTGATTGGTTTGGTTGATTGACTGATTGGTTTGGTTTGGTTGACTGATTGGTTTGGTTGATTGACTGATTGGTTTGGTTGATTTCCAGGCTGTCAGGCAGTGAGGAGGTGGAGGAAGAGGGACAGTGGAGGCTCTACTTCAAACTCTACTGTTTCCTGGATGTAGAGAGCATGCCCAAGGAAGGGGTGGAGTTCGCTTTCATGTTCGAACAGGTTAGTCACCTCCATTTTGTTTTATTATTAGAAAGCACCTGAGTAGAAAAGTGTATACAATGTCGTGCTTTAGAGTCTTTTCAATTGCAATTCATTGACTTGTTGCAAACCTTCTTAGTTCTTCTTGCAATTTTTCTGTCCTCTTCCCTTTTTTTTTGGAAGGCTTAAGCAAGTGCCCCGTTCCCATAGAAACCCTTAGTCGGGCCAGAATAGCTGTATCAATTCACTGACCTTTGTCTCTTTAATGTTGAGACTTCTACATGCTCTACTCAGATACAAGATTCAGAGTGTTGCAATGTTGTTTTTCTTTACTAAAGGGGCGACTCCTTGTAAAACTCTGAGGGGGTTCAAATATGGAGGACGAGGACAGGAGGTTGATAGGCATCAAGTTTTTTTTTTTTAGTTAATGTTTCAGTAGCTCAGAAGAAAACATGAGGAAGAAAGCGGACAAGTTCAATAAATATGTATTTTTTAACAATCTGGGACAAGAGTTGTTGCGAGGAAATGGCGGCAGGGTCGAGGGAACAAGGGAAAACCCTGGGAAATGTACAAAAGTACAAAGGTACAAAAATGGAAAACAGTTCTTTAGTAGCTCAGAACGTGAAGTTGATGAGTGTGACATGGAGTTTGAAAGAATTGAAAAGCGAGAGGATGAAGGTTTTAAAAATGGAGGAGCAGATTCGGAACTGCAAGGTGTGGAGAGTGGAATGAAAGGAAAGGATGACGAAGATGATTCTGGCCCAGTGGGATTTTCAGAGAGAATAGATCCTTCTGGCTGATCCATATATGGTGTCAGGTTGGGTGGAGAAGAGATTGTTGAGTCAAAGTAACTTAAAGTGGACTTGTGGTGATTTTTTTAGTGTGTTTTTTTCATCCAGAGGGAGCAGTTCTTGCTCTTAGGGACAAGAACTGACTTGTTTTGCTCTCTGGAGTAGGGCACTGAGTCTTTACCCAACAAAGTCATGTTCGGATGTGTCAGTTATCCAGTGAGAAATGTTGTCCCGAACCCATTATGGTGTTTTAGGTGCCAAGCTTATGGTCACATTGCAGCAGTGGGTAAAGGGAGATTTCTAGACGTGAGAAGCAGAAGGGCATGAGACAAAGCAATGTGCAGAAGTGGAGGCTGCTGAGGGGAGGACGGCTCATAATTATTTGTATTTATTATGGATCCCCATTAGTTCCTGCCAAGGCAGCAGCTACTCTTCCTGGGGTTTATTATGGATCCCCATTAGTTCCTGCCAAGGCAGCAGCTACTCTACCTGGGGGTTATTATGGATCCCCATTAGTTCCTGCCCAGGCAGCAGCTACTCTTCCTGGGGTTTATTATGGATCCCCATTAGTTCCTGCCAAGGCAGCAGCTACTCTTCCTGGGGTTTATTATGGATCCCCATTAGTTCCTGCCAAGGCAGCAGCTACTCTTCCTGGGGTTTATTATGGATCCCCATTAGTTCCTGCCAAGGCAGCAGCTACTCTTCCTGGGGTTTATTATGGATCCCCATTAGTTCCTGCCAAGGCAGCAGCTACTCTTCCTGGGGTTTATTATGGATCCCCATTAGTTCCTGCCAAGGCAGCAGCTACTCTACCTGGGGGTTATTATGGATCCCCATTAGTTCCTGCCCAGGCAGCAGCTACTCTTCCTGGGGTTTATTATGGATCCCCATTAGTTCCTGCCAAGGCAGCAGCTACTCTTCCTGGGGTTTATTATGGATCCCCATTAGTTCCTGTCAAGGCAGAAGCTACTCTTCCTGGGGTTTATTATGGATCCCCATTAGTTCCTGCCAAGGCAGCAGCTACTCTTCCTGGGGTTTATTATGGATCCCCATTAGTTCCTGCCAAGGCAGCAGCTACTCTACCTGGGGGTTATTATGGATCCCCATTAGTTCCTGCCCAGGCAGCAGCTACTCTTCCTGGGGTTTATTATGGATCCCCATTAGTTCCTGCCAAGGCAGCAGCTACTCTTCCTGGGGTTTATTATGGATCCCCATTAGTTCCTGCCAAGGCAGCAGCTACTCGTCCTGGGGTTTATTATGGATCCCCATTAGTTCCTGTCAAGGCAGCAGCTACTCTTCCTGGGGTTTATTATGGATCCCCATTAGTTCCTGTCAAGGCAGAAGCTACTCTTCCTGGGGTTTATTATGGATCCCCATTAGTTCCTGTCAAGGCAGAAGCTACTCTTCCTGGGGTTTATTATGGATCCCCATTAGTTCCTGCCAAGGCAGCAGCTACTCTTCCTGGGATTTATTATGGATCCCCATTAGTTCCTGTCAAGGCAGAAGCTACTCTTCCTGGGGTTTATTATGGATCCCCATTAGTTCCTGTCAAGGCAGAAGCTACTCTTCCTGGGGTTTATTATGGATCCCCATTAGTTCCTGCCAAGGCAGCAGCTACTCTTCCGGGGGTTTATTATGGATCCCCATTAGTTCCTGTCAAGGCAGAAGCTACTCTTCCTGGGGTTTATTATGGATCCCCATTAGTTCCTGTCAAGGCAGAAGCTACTCTTCCTGGGGTTTATTATGGATCCTCATTAGTTCCTGCCAAGGCAGAAGCTACTCTGCCTGGGGTTTATTATGGATCCCCATTAGTTCCTGCCAAGGCAGCAGCTACTCTTCCTGGGGTTTATTATGGATCCCCATTAGTTCCTGTCAAGGCAGAAGCTACTCTTCCTGGGGTTTATTATGGATCCCCATTAGTTCCTGTCAAGGCAGAAGCTACTCTTCCTGGGATTTATTATGGATCCCCATTAGTTCCTGTCAAGGCAGAAGCTACTCTTCCTGGGGTTTATTATGGATCCCCATTAGTTCCTGTCAAGGCAGAAGCTACTCTTCCTGGGGTTTATTATGGATCCCCATTAGTTCCTGCCAAGGCAGCAGCTACTCTTCCGGGGGTTTATTATGGATCCCCATTAGTTCCTGTCAAGGCAGAAGCTACTCTTCCTGGGGTTTATTATGGATCCCCATTAGTTCCTGTCAAGGCAGAAGCTACTCTTCCTGGGGTTTATTATGGATCCTCATTAGTTCCTGCCAAGGCAGAAGCTACTCTGCCTGGGGTTTATTATGGATCCCCATTAGTTCCTGCCAAGGCAGCAGCTACTCTTCCTGGGGTTTATTATGGATCCCCATTAGTTCCTGTCAAGGCAGAAGCTACTCTTCCTGGGGTTTATTATGGATCCCCATTAGTTCCTGTCAAGGCAGAAGCTACTCTTCCTGGGGTTTATTATGGATCCCCATTAGTTCCTGTCAAGGCAGAAGCTACTCTTCCTGGGGTTTATCATGGATCCCCATTAGTTCCTGTCAAGGCAGCAGCTACTCTTCCTGGGGTTTATTATGGATCCCCATTAGTTCCTGCCAAGACAGCAGCTACTCTTCCTGGGGTTTATTATGGATCCCCATTAGTTCCTGCCAAGGCAGCAGCTACTCTTCCTGGGGTTTATTATGGATCCCCATTAGTTCCTGCCAAGACAGCAGCTACTCTTCCCGGGGTCCAAACATATTAAAGCACTTACATGACATGTATAACAAAAGATAAAACACTAGCACATATAACATTATTACACCACTACATATCTACTATACATAATGCTTAATACCACCATACAACAATATCACAATGAACGTGTCTGTACCTTTGTGTGTGTGTCTCTTCACAGTCCCCGTTATTCTATAAAGGTGTGTTTTTACCTGCTGTTTTTTAAAATCTGATTTTACTGCCTGCATCAGTTACCTGATGTGGAATAGAGTTCAATGTAGTCATAACTGTATAAGTGCTGGAATGCAGTGCAATTCATGTCCATTCCAGACAATTTTAGGAGCCGTCCTCCCCTCAGCAGCCACACCTAATGTGTAGTATGGGTGGAAAAAGTAGTGAGTTACCTGTAGGGGTTCCCATGGTGCTGGAGAGCTGTCCGGTGAGAGAGAGGCAGGTTGAGGTTGATTCTGTGTAGCTCAGTTAGTAGAGCATGGTGCCTGCAAGTGAGGTTGTGGGTTCAATTCCCACTGGGGACCAGAAAGAAAATATATGTACTCATTACTCTTCAGTCGCTCTGGATAAGAGCAGCTGCTGAATGAAATGTAAATAGTGGTGAGGTTTTAATGGGTGTAGGATTAGTTGGTATAGTAGTGAGGTTTTAATGGGTGTAGGGTTAGTTGGTATAGTAGTGAGGTTTTAATGGGTGTAGGGTTAGTTGGTATAATAGTGAGGTTTTAATGGGTGTAGGGTTAGTTGGTATAATAGTGAGGTTTTAATGGGTGTAGGGTTAGTTGGTATAATAGTGAGGTTTTAATGGGTGTAGGGTTAGTTGGTATAGTAGTGAGGTTTTAATGGGTGTAGGGTTAGTTGGTATAGTAGTGAGGTTTTAATGGGTGTAGGGTTAGTTGTTATAGTAGTGAGGTTTTAATGGGTGTAGGGTTAGTTGTTATAGTAGTGAGGTTTTAATGGGTGTAGGGTTAGTTGGTATAGTAGTGAGGTTTTAATGGGTGTAGGGTTAGTTGGTATAGTAGTGAGGTTTTAATGGGTGTAGGGTTAGTTGGTATAGTAGTGAGGTTTTAATGGGTGTAGGGTTAGTTGGTAT
>NC_143043.1:56909946-56922446 GCF_057628025.1 Oncorhynchus mykiss | reverse complement strand
GGCCCTCGCTACATATTCGTCGCCAAACCCACTGGCTCCAGGTCATCTATAAGTCTTTGCTAGGTAAAGCTCCGCCTTATCTCAGCTCACTTGTCACCATAACACCCACCTGTAGCATGCGCTCCAGCAGGTATATCTCACTGGTCATCCCCAAAGCCAGCACCTCTTTTGGCTGGTTTTCCTTCCAGTTCTCTGCTGCCCATGACTGGAATGAATTGCAAAAATCACTGAAGTTGGAGACTGATATCTCCCTCACTAACTTTAAGCGTCAGCTGTCAGATCATATTACCGATCACTGCAGCTGTACACAGCCCATCTGTAAATAGCCCATCCAACCAACTACCTACCTCATCCCATATTCGTTTTTGTTTTTCTGCTCTTTTGTACACCAGTATTTCTACTTGCACATCATCTGCTCATCTATCACTCCAGTGTAAATTGCTCAATTGTAATGATTCACCACTATTGGCCTATTTATTGCCTGACCTCCCTTATCTTACTTCATTTGCACACACTGGATATAGACTTTTCTATTGTGTTATTGACTGTACATTTGTTTACGTGTAACTCTGTGTTGTTGTTTGTGTCACACTGCTTTGCTTTATCTTGGCCAGGTCGCAGTTGTAAATGAGAACTTGTTCTCAACTGGCCTACCTGGTTAAATAAAGGGTTAGGGTTATATATATAAATACCTGGTTAAATAAAGGGTTAGGGTTATATATATAATATATAAATACCTGGTTAAATAAAGGGTTAGGGTTATATATATAATATATAAATACCTGGTTAAATAAAGGGTTAGGGTTATATATATATAATATATAAATACCTGGTTAAATAAAGGGTTAGGGTTATATATATATAATATATAAATACCTGGTTAAATAAAGGGTTAGGGTTATATATATAATATATAAATACCTGGTTAAATAAAGGGTTAGGGTTATATATATATAATATATAAATACCTGGTTAAATAAAGGGTTAGGGTTATATATATATATATAAATACCTGGTTAAATAAAGGGTTATGGTTATATATATATAAATACCTGGTTAAATAAAGGGTTAGGGTTATATATATAATATATAAATACCTGGTTAAATAAAGGGTTAGGGTTATATATATAATATATAAATACCTGGTTAAATAAAGGGTTAGGGTTATATATATAATATATTAATACCTGGTTAAATAAAGGGTTAGGGTTATATATATAATATATAAATACCTGGTTAAATAAAGGGTTATATATATAATATATAAATACCTGGTTAAATAAAGGGTTATGGTTATATATATATAAATACCTGGTTAAATAAAGGGTTAGGGTTATATATATAATATATTAATACCTGGTTAAATAAAGGGTTATGGTTATATATATAATATATAAATACCTGGTTAAATAAAGGGTTAGGGTTATATATATAAATACCTGGTTAAATAAAGGGTTAGGGTTATATATATAAATACCTGGTTAAATAAAGGGTTAGGGTTATATATATAATATATAAATACCTGGTTAAATAAAGGGTTATGGTTATATATATAATATATAAATACCTGGTTAAATAAAGGGTTAGGGTTATATATATAATATATAAATACCTGGTTAAATAAAGGGTTAGGGTTATATATATAATATATAAATACCTGGTTAAATAAAGGGTTAGGGTTATATATATAATATATAAATACCTGGTTAAATAAAGGGTTAGGGTTATATATATAATATATAAATACCTGGTTAAATAAAGGGTTATGGTTATATATATAATATATAAATACCCGGTTAAATAAAGGGTTAGGGTTATATATATAATATATAAATACCTGGTTAAATAAAGGGTTAGGGTTATATATATAATATATAAATACCTGGTTAAATAAAGGGTTAGGGTTATATATATAATATATAAATACCTGGTTAAATAAAGGGTTATATATATAATATATAAATACCTGGTTAAATAAAGGGTTAGGGTTATATATATAATATATAAATACCTGGTTAAATAAAGGGTTAGGGTTATATATATAATATATAAATACCTGGTTAAATAAAGGGTTAGGGTTATATATATAATATATAAATACCTGGTTAAATAAAGGGTTATGGTTATATATATAATATATAAATACCCGGTTAAATAAAGGGTTAGGGTTATATATATAATATATAAATACCTGGTTAAATAAAGGGTTAGGGTTATATATATAATATATAAATACCTGGTTAAATAAAGGGTTAGGGTTATATATATAATATATAAATACCTGGTTAAATAAAGGGTTATATATATAATATATAAATACCTGGTTAAATAAAGGGTTAGGGTTATATATATAATATATAAATACCTGGTTAAATAAAGGGTTAGGGTTATATATATAATATATAAATACCTGGTTAAATAAAGGGTTAGGGTTATATATATAATATATAAATACCTGGTTAAATAAAGGGTTAGGGTTATATATATAATATATAAATACCTGGTTAAATAAAGGGTTAGGGTTATATATATAATATATAAATACCTGGTTAAATAAAGGGTTATGGTTATATATATAATATATAAATACCTGGTTAAATAAAGGGTTAGGGTTATATATATAATATATTAATACCTGGTTAAATAAAGGGTTAGGGTTATATATATAAATACCTGGTTAAATAAAGGGTTAGGGTTATATATATAATATATAAATACCTGGTTAAATAAAGGGTTAGGGTTATATATATAATATGTAAATACCTGGTTAAATAAAGGGTTATATATATAATATGTAAATACCTGGTTAAATAAAGGGTTATGGTTATATATATAATATATAAATACCTGGTTAAATAAAGGGTTAGGGTTATATATATAATATATTAATACCTGGTTAAATAAAGGGTTAGGGTTATATATATAAATACCTGGTTAAATAAAGGGTTAGGGTTATATATATAATATATAAATACCTGGTTAAATAAAGGGTTAGGGTTATATATATAATATGTAAATACCTGGTTAAATAAAGGGTTATATATATAATATATTAATACCTGGTTAAATAAAGGGTTATGGTTATATATATAATATATAAATACCTGGTTAAATAAAGGGTTAGGGTTATATATATAATATATAAATACCTGGTTAAATAAAGGGTTAGGGTTATATATATAATATATAAATACCTGGTTAAATAAAGGGTTAGGGTTATATATATAATATATACATACCTGGTTAAATAAAGGGTTAGGGTTATATATATAAAGGTAAAATAAAATACATGTCTCCTCCAGGCTCATGAGTCTCTGACCAGCGGTCACCTCCCGGCCCCAGAAGACACCCTTCAGCACCTGGCCGCTCTCAGGCTCCAGTTCCTCCACGGGGACGAGGCCCGGGGCAGCTGGTCTCTGGACACTGTCTACCCTGTAGGGAGGCTCCGCGCACGCATCCTGCACTTCACCAAGGTACTTATATATTTGTCATAAGCCCTCAGGTTTACAGTGCATTCGGAAAGTGTGAATAAGGTATTTCAGTTTTAAATTTTTAATAAATGTGACAAAATGTCTGTCTCAGATTGACCCTGTGTGGCTTGACACAACTGCGTGTGAGCATACATATGTACAATGTGTGCCATCTGGGGAGGTTGACAACTACGCAAATTTCAAATTTACGTTTGTATTGTATAGGTGGACTAACAATGTGGGGTTGTATAGGTGGACTAGCAATGTGGGGTTGTTTTTTATATTTTTGGACTAACAAAGTGGGATTGTTTTGTATAGGTGGGCGCGGCGGGGCCTGTGGGCCAAACCCTTGAGCGGAGGCGGACCAGCTTCCTGGACGGGACACTGCGCCGCAGCGGGCTGAAGACGGGCTCCATGAAGAAACAGAAGATGGAGGAGGAACAGGTAGCCTAGCGGTTAGAGGAGGAACAGGTAGCCTAGCGGTTAGAGGAGGAACAGGTAGCCTAGCGGTTAGAGGAGGAACAGGTAGCCTAGCGGTTAGAGGAGGATCAGGTAGCCTAGCGGTTAGAGGAGGATCAGGTAGCCTAGCCTAGCGGTTAGAGGAGGAACAGGTAGCCTAGCGGTTAGAGGAGGATCAGGTAGCCTAGCGGTTAGAGGAGGATCAGGTAGCCTAGAGGTTAGAGGAGGATCAGGTAGCCTAGCGGTTAGAGGAGGATCAGGTAGCCTAGCGGTTAGAGGAGGAACAGGTAGCCTAGCGGTTAGAGGAGGAACAGGTAGCCTAGCGGTTAGAGGAGGATCAGGTAGCCTAGCGGTTAGAGGAGGATCAGGTAGCCTAGCCTAGCGGTTAGAGGAGGAACAGGTAGCCTAGCGGTTAGAGGAGGATCAGGTAGCCTAGCGGTTAGAGGAAGAACAGGTAGCCTAGCGGTTAGAGGAGGATCAGGTAGCCTAGCGGTTAGAGGAGGATCAGGTAGCCTAGCGGTTAGAGGAGGAACAGGTAGCCTAGCGGTTAGAGGAGGAACAGGTAGCTTAGCGGTTAGAGGAGGATCAGGTAGCTTAGCGGTTAGAGGAGGATCAGGTAGCCTAGCGGTTAGAGGAGGATCAGGTAGCCTAGCGGTTAGAGGAGGATCGGGTAGCCTAGCGGTTAGAGGAGGATTGGGTAGCCTAGCGGTTAGAGGAGGATCAGGTAGCCTAGCGGTTAGAGGAGGATCGGGTAGCCTAGCGGTTAGAGGAGGATTGGGTAGCCTAGCGGTTAGAGGAGGATCAGGTAGCCTAGCGGTTAGAGGAGGAACAGGTAGCCTAGCGGTTAGAGGAAGAACAGGTAGCCTAGCGGTTAGAGGAGGAACAGGTAGCCTAGCCTAGCGGTTAGAGGAGGAACAGGTAGCCTAGCGGTTAGAGGAGGAACAGGTAGCCTAGCGGTTAGAGGAGGAACAGGTAGCCTAGCGGTTAGAGGAGGATCGGGTAGCCTAGCGGTTAGAGGAGGAACAGGTAGCCTAGCGGTTAGAGGAGGATCAGGTAGCCTAGCGGTTAGAGGAAGAACAGGTAGCCTAGCGGTTAGAGGAAGAACAGGTAGCCTAGCGGTTAGAGGAAGAACAGGTAGCCTAGCGGTTAGAGGAGGAACAGGTAGCCTAGCCTAGCGGTTAGAGGAGGATCAGGTAGCCTAGGGGTTAGAGGAGGAACAGGTAGCCTAGCGGTTAGCGGAGGATCAGGTAGCCTAGCGGTTAGAGGAGGAACAGGTAGCCTAGCGGTTAGAGGAGGAACAGGTAGCCTAGCGGTTAGAGGAGGATCAGGTAGCCTAGCCTAGCGGTTAGAGGAGGAACAGGTAGCCTAGCGGTTAGAGGAGGATCAGGTAGCCTAGCGGTTAGAGGAGGAACAGGTAGCCTAGCGGTTAGAGGAGGAACAGGTAGCCTAGGGGTTAGAGGAGGAACAGGTAGCCTAGCGGTTAGAGGAGGATCAGGTAGCCTAGCGGTTAGAGGAGGAACAGGTAGCCTAGCGGTTAGAGGAGGAACAGGTAGCCTAGCGGTTAGAGGAGGATCGGGTAGCCTAGCGGTTAGAGGAAGAACAGGTAGCCTAGCGGTTAGAGGAAGAACAGGTAGCCTAGCGGTTAGAGGAAGAACAGGTAGCCTAGCGGTTAGAGGAGGAACAGGTAGCCTAGCCTAGCGGTTAGAGGAGGATCAGGTAGCCTAGGGGTTAGAGGAGGAACAGGTAGCCTAGCGGTTAGCGGAGGATCAGGTAGCCTAGCGGTTAGAGGAGGAACAGGTAGCCTAGCGGTTAGAGGAGGAACAGGTAGCCTAGCGGTTAGAGGAGGATCAGGTAGCCTAGCCTAGCGGTTAGAGGAGGAACAGGTAGCCTAGCGGTTAGAGGAGGATCAGGTAGCCTAGCGGTTAGAGGAGGAACAGGTAGCCTAGCGGTTAGAGGAGGAACAGGTAGCCTAGGGGTTAGAGGAGGAACAGGTAGCCTAGCGGTTAGAGGAGGATCAGGTAGCCTAGCGGTTAGAGGAGGAACAGGTAGCCTAGCGGTTAGAGGAGGAACAGGTAGCCTAGGGGTTAGAGGAGGAACAGGTAGCCTAGCGGTTAGAGGAGGAACAGGTAGCCTAGCGGTTAGAGGAGGAACAGGTAGCCTAGCGGTTAGAGGAGGATCAGGTAGCCTAGCCTAGCGGTTAGAGGAGGAACAGGTAGCCTAGCGGTTAGAGGAGGATCAGGTAGCCTAGCGGTTAGAGGAGGAACAGGTAGCCTAGCGGTTAGAGGAGGAACAGGTAGCCTAGCGGTTAGAGGAGGATCAGGTAGCCTAGCGGTTAGAGGAGGATCAGGTAGCCTAGCGGTTAGAGGAGGAACAGGTAGCCTAGCGGTTAGAGGAGGAACAGGTAGCCTAGCGGTTAGAGGAGGATCAGGTAGCCTAGCCTAGCGGTTAGAGGAGGAACAGGTAGCCTAGCGGTTAGAGGAGGAACAGGTAGCCTAGCGGTTAGAGGAGGAACAGGTAGCCTAGCGGTTAGAGGAGGAACAGGTAGCCTAGCCTAGCGGTTAGAGGAGGAACAGGTAGCCTAGCGGTTAGAGGAGGAACAGGTAGCCTAGCGGTTAGAGGAGGAACAGGTAGCCTAGCGGTTAGAGGAGGAACAGGTAGCCTAGCGGTTAGAGGAGGATCAGGTAGCCTAGCGGTTAGAGGAGGAACAGGTAGCCTAGCGGTTAGAGGAGGAACAGGTAGCCTAGCGGTTAGAGGAGGAACAGGTAGCCTAGCGGTTAGAGGAGGAACAGGTAGCCTAGCGGTTAGAGGAGGAACAGGTAGCCTAGCGGTTAGAGGAGGATCAGGTAGCCTAGCGGTTAGAGGAGGAACAGGTAGCCTAGCGGTTAGAGGAGGAACAGGTAGCCTAGCGGTTAGAGGAGGAACAGGTAGCCTAGCCCTTGAGGAAGGTACTAATAAAGTATCGTTCTTGTTCAGATGCTGGAGATGTGGGTGAAGGAGGAGACTTCAGCCACCAGAACCTCCATCGTAGAGAAGTGGTCCAGACTTCAGGGACTGGACCAGCACACTGCCATGCTCAAATACATGAATATCATCAAGGAGTGGCCCGGATATGGGTCCACACTGTTCGACGTAGAGGTAACTACATGACAACACAGACTAGCGTCCTGTCCAGGGGGTGGCCTTCAAGCTGCAGAGCCCTGCGGTTGCAGGCGGTGCAGTTGCCATACCAGGCGGTGATGTACCCCAACAGGATGCTCTCATATGTGCATTTCTAAAAGTTTGTGAGAGTCTTAGGGGCCAAGCCGATGTTGCGTGTTCTTCAACGCACTGTCACACACACACTGTCACACACACACTGTGTGTGTGGGCCATTTCAGATAGTCGGTGATGTGCACTCCGAGGAACTTTAAGCTTTTCACCTTCTCCACTGCGGTCTCGTCGATGTGGATAGGGGCGTGCTCCTGCTTTTTCCTGAAATCCACGATCCATGGGATCCAATAGTGGGCTTTTGCACAGATGTGGCTCCATCTATGGAGGCACGGTGGTCAGGCCTCTGCACGCTAGTTGTAAATGTGGCTCCCTCTGCCATATGGACATATTGATACACCAAGAGCTTGGTGGGTATCGAGGGGGAGTGTTGGAAACATTTTACACATTGAGAGAGGAACTGTTGTCATTCACAATGGATGTAGAAATAATAATTTTAAAACAGACTTGGTTGACTTTCTTTGTAATGAAACAAACTGAACAAACTGAATTTAAGAAAACAGGAGAAATTCAAAAACATTCTCCAGATGAGTGACAGAATCAGTAGGTAACGGGGCGAAGGGGAGGTAACGGGGCGAAGGGGAGGTAACGGGGCGAAGGGGAGGTAACGGGGCGAAGGGGAGGTAACGTAACGCGGAGAAGGGGAGGTAACGTAACGCGGAGAAGGGGAGGTAACGTAACGCGGAGAAGGGGAGGTAACGTAACGCGGAGAAGGGGAGGTAACGTAACGCGGAGAAGGGGAGTTAACGTAACGCGGAGAAGGGAAGGTAACGCAGGGAAGGTAACGTAACGCGGAGAAGGGCAGGTAACGTAACGCGGAGAAGGGAAGGTAACGTAACGCGGAGAAGGGAAGGTAACGCAGGGAAGGTAACGCAGGGAAGGTAACGCAGGGAAGGTAACGTGACGCGGAGAAGGGAAGGTAACGTAACGCGGGGAAGGTAACGTAACGCGGGGAAGGTAACGTAACGCGGGGAAGGTAACGTAACGCGGAGAAGGGAAGGTAACGTAACGCGGAGAAGGGAAGGTAACGTAACGCGGGGAAGAGAAGGTAACGCGGGGAAGGGAAGGTAACGCGGGGAAGGGAAGGTAACACGAGGAAGGTAACGTAACGCGGAGAAGGGAAGGTAACGTAACGCGGAGAAGGTAACGTAACGCGGAGAAGGGGAGGTAACGTAACGCGGAGAAGGGGAGGTAACGTAACGCGGAGAAGGGGAGGTAACGTAACGCGGAGAAGGGGAGGTAACGTAACGCGGAGAAGGGGAGGTAACGTAACGCGGAGAAGGGAAGGTAACGCAGGGAAGGTAACGTAACGCGGAGAAGGGCAGGTAACGTAACGCGGAGAAGGGAAGGTAACGTAACGCGGAGAAGGGAAGGTAACGCAGGGAAGGTAACGCAGGGAAGGTAACGTGACGCGGAGAAGGGAAGGTAACGTAACGCGGGGAAGGTAACGTAACGCGGGGAAGGTAACGTAACGCGGGGAAGGTAACGTAACGCGGAGAAGGGAAGGTAACGTAACGCGGAGAAGGGAAGGTAACGTAACGCGGGGAAGAGAAGGTAACGCGGGGAAGGGAAGGTAACGCGGGGAAGGGAAGGTAACACGAGGAAGGTAACGTAACGCGGAGAAGGGAAGGTAACGTAACGCGGAGAAGGTAACGTAACGCGGAGAAGGGAAGGTAACGTAACGCGGAGAAGGGAGGGTAACGTAACGCGGAGAAGGGAGGGTAACGTAACGCGGGGAAGGTAACGCGGGGAAGGTAACGTAACGCGGGGAAGGTAACGTAACGCGGGGAAGGTAACGCGGAGAAGGTAATGTAACGTAACGCGGGGAAGGTAACGTAACGCGGGGAAGGTAACGTAACGCAGGGAAGGTAACGTAACGCGGAGAAGGGAAAGTAACGTAACGCGGAGAAGGGAGGGTAGCGTAACGCGGAGAAGGGAAGGTAACGTAGCGCGGAGAAGGGAAGGTAACGTAGCGCGGAGAAGGGAAGGTAACGTAACGCGGAGAAGGGAAGGTAACGTAACGTGGAGAAGGGAGGGTAACGTAACGCGGAGAAGGGGAGGTAACGCGGAGAAGGGAAGGTAACGTAACGCGGAGAAGGGAAGGTAACGTAACGCGGAGAAGGGAAGGTAACGTAACGCAGAGAAGGGAGGGTAACGTAACGCGGAGAAGGGAGGGTAACGTAACGCGGAGAAGGGAGGGTAACGTAACGCGGAGAAGGGAGGGTAACGTAACGCGGAGAAGGGGAGGTAACGCGGAGAAGGGAAGGTAACGTAACGCGGAGAAGGGAAGGTAACGTAACGCGGAGAAGGGAAGGTAACGTAACGCGGAGAAGGGAGGGTAACGTAACGCGGAGAAGGGAAGGTAACGTAACGCGGAGAAGGGAAGGTAACGTAACGCGGAGAAGGGAGGGTAACGTAACGCGGAGAAGGGAAGGTAACGTAACGCGGAGAAGGGAAGGTAACGTAACGCGGAGAAGGGAAGGTAACGTAACGCGGAGAAGGGAAGGTAACGTAACGCGGAGAAGGGAAGGTAACGTAACGCGGAGAAGGGGAGGTAACGCGGAGACGGGAAGGTAACGTAACGCGGAGAAGGGAGGGTAACGTAACGCGGACTTGATCATACTTGGTATCTGACCTGTCTGTTTATGTCTCGGTCTCTCTCTCTCTGTCTCCTCAGTGTAAAGAAGGAGGCTTTCCTCATGACCTGTGGCTGAGTGTGAGTGCAGAGAACGTGTCGGTCTACAAGAGAGGAGAACCCAAACCTCTGGAGACGTTCCCCTACGAACACATCATCTTCTTCGGATCTCCCCAGGCCACTACCTATAAGATCACAGTGGACGACAGAGATATGTTCTTTGAGACACCTCTGGTACAGTATTATACCATAATACAACAATATAGATTAGAAATGACCAGTAGTAGCCTGGTCCCAGGTCTGTTTATAACACCAGATTATAAATGACCAGTAGCCTGGTCCCAGGTCTGTTTATAACACCAGATTAGAAATGACCAGTAGCCTGGTCCCAGGTCTGTTTATAACACCAGATTAGAAATGACCAGTAGCCTGGTCCCAGGTCTGTTTATAACACCAGATTAGAAATGACCAGTAGTAGCCTGGTCCCAGGTCTGTTTATAACACCAGATTAGAAATGACCAGTAGCCTGGTTCCCAGGCCTGTTTATGCTCATGCCAACTCCATTAGTGTCAACAGACATGTTTGGCACGACAATGAGTGACAGAGAATTGACATGATAGCACAAACAGACTGGACCCCCAGGCTAGCCTTTCAGAATGTCAACCAACAAAGCCTTGGCTGTTATGATGCTTTTAAACAAGTATCTGTTCAGTGTGCATCGTTCATTTGTTTGTTTTCCCTGCTGTTAAAACTCTCATCTGGGGTGTTTCAGGTTGGAGAGATCACTAAGATCATGAAAGCCTACATCAACATGATAGTAAAGAAGAGATGCAGTGTCAGATCTGGGCCCAGCTACGGAACCAACTGGATCAGGTGATTAGGGACAGGACACAGCCCAGTTGGCTTCCTACCGCCAATGACCAGAAGGCTACAAGGCAGCAGGGTCCATGAAGACAGGACTGTTCTCCTCAACTCAGATGTCTGAATAACTGAAAGCAGGCTGCTATTCAGCTACTCCAGAACTCGTCCAACTCCCGGTGTCCCTCAGTGTGGTACGCCAAGCCAACATTCTAGAACATGCTAAAAGGCGGAACTGCGTTCCTCAACCGTTTCCTATTGCTATTCTATAGCTGTCGACAGAGTGGATACCACGTTACCTTCTGCTATTATTTACATCAATTTATCAATAGTATGGACCAATCAGGATGTCACATCATATTTCCTTCTGTATCAAGTTCTAGCATTTTCCAATGGATTGAGAGAGAAATGTTTCACTGTCAAGCCTTCCCCTGACTAGCTCCCCTTTCCTTATAAGAATGTTGTGTCTATTTTTAAATTGGCAAGTGTTATTATTTTTATTATAATAACATATGTAAATGAATGGGCGCCCAACTATACCGTTATATATTTACAATGAGAAGAAGTTATTTGTCTAAGTAAGGTTGAAAGACTTTCCCCTCAGGTTTTTCTGAGCAATAGGAGTTGAATCCCAAACCAACCCAGGGAGTTGAACCTCTTTACATTTGAATGCCTTAAATGGGTTCACTGCTTCCATCCATGTGGTTATTCGTCTACTTTGGACTGTAAGTAATAGTTTTGACTTTCAGGAATGGCATCCCCAAGCCAGCGTTATGTCAGGGTTAATAGCTTGATGGTTATAACCAGTTATAATGCTTGTGGCAGAAGCTGCTATTCTTTAGCCTGGTCCCAGATCTGTTTGTGCTATTGCCTCCTCTGAGTATGAAGCTTAACATGTTTGAAATGACAATTCCATAAGAAGTTGGCAAAAGAGCAGAAAAGCAGGCTGGTGCCCAAAGCTAGCCATTCTACCCAGTGCCCGAGAAGCAGGTTTTTAACTCTGGTGAAATAACACTTGTATTTTATATAACAAGAACAAACAATACATAATCCATCACTACTATATTCAGATTATTATTTATTTACTATAAAGGCAGTGGTTTAATACAGAACATTTTGCTTAATTCTAAAGAACATCATTATAGAATTTAGTCTGAGGTATTTTCATTTAAATGTTTTATTTGCTATTTTGATTTGAAACCAGATTCATCCTTGTAATGAAATGTTTTGTGTGACTGAAACTGTTTGAAAGAGAGCGTGCCATGTTGAGGAAGGTACTTCCTGGTTTTTGTGTTACTGAAGTATTGTTGGTCACGAGCGATAGAGCAGGGTTAACCATTTGGCACCCCAACTTTTACGAGCAAATATTATCTTAGAAATTGTTGGACGCATGACTGTAAAAAAACACCTGCACCTCAGCTCCAAATGATTCAAATTTTGTCTGTTCTAAAGTATTCCCACGCCTAAGAGACATTGACTGGACACAACATTAGGAACACCTACTCATATTGCGTTTCACCCCCTTTTGCCCTCAGAACAGCCTCAATTTGTCAGGGGCATGGACAATACAAGGTGTCGAAAGTGTTTCCCAGGGATGCTGGCCCATGTTGACTCCAACGCTTTCCACAGTTGTCACCTGGTCAGTCTATGTCCATGGAAAGACCAGGTGTTCATAATGTTTTGTACACTCAGTGTATATATGTGATTGTAAACAAATGTAAGCAAAGTTTGAAATCATTATATTTTAGTCAAATATTATATCCTATTTGGGATTCTTGCGGTCAATTTGCAGTCTACAAAGTGTTCCAGCC
>NC_143043.1:56877446-56902446 GCF_057628025.1 Oncorhynchus mykiss | reverse complement strand
GGGATTTTCTTGCGTCTTACTCTTTATTTGTGCATATTTCTCTATCATTGTCAGAGCTTCTGATTTACATATTTTAAAGAGACAATGTAATATGTTTATCTTTGGACACTGTGTTAATTAACCTCCAGACGAGCTTCAATGCCATACAACTCTCCTTCCGTGGCCTACAACTGCTCTTAAACGCAAGTGAAACTAAATGCATGCTATTCAATCGATCACTGCCTGTACCTGCTCCCCCGTCCAGCATCACTACTCTGGACGGCTCTGACTACAAATACCTGGGTGTCTGGTTAGACTGTAAACTCTCCTTCCAGACTCACATTAAGCATCTCCAATCCAAAGTTAAATCTAGAATCGGCTTCCTATTTCGCAACAAAGCATCCTTCACTCATGCTGCCAAACATACCCTCATAAAACTGACCATCCTACCGATCCTTGACTTCGGAGATGTCATCTATAAAATAGCCTCCAACACTCTTCTCAGCAAATTGGATGCAGTCTATCACAGTGCCATCCGTTTTGTCACCAAAGCTCCATATACTACCCACAACCGCGACCTGTACGCTCTCGTTGGTTGGCTCTCGCTTCATACTCGTTGCCAAACTCACTGGCTCCAGGTCATCTACAAGTCTCTGCTAGGTAAAGCCCCGCCTTATCTCAGCTCACTGGTCACCATAGCAGCACCCACCCATAGCACGCGCATCTCACTGGTCACCCCCAAAGCCAATTCCTCCTTTGGTCTCTTTCCTTACAGTTCTCTGCTGCCAATGACTGGAACGAACTGCAAAAATCTCTGAAGCTGGAGACTCATAAACAGCCCATCTATCGACCTACCTCATCCCCATACAGTGTTTATTTATTCATCTTGCTCCTTTGCACCCCAGTATCTCTACTTGCACATTCATCTTCTGCACATCTACAATTCCAGTGTTTAATTGCTATATTGTAATTACCTTGCCTGCGTGGCCTATTTATTGCCTTACCTCCCTTATCTTACCTCATTTGCACTCACTGTATATAGACTTTTTGTTTTCTCCATGTGTAACTCTGTGTTGTTGTTCCTGTCGCACTGCTATGCTTTATCTTGGCCAGGTCGCAGTTGTAAAATGAGAACTTGTTCTCAACTAGTCTACCTGGTTAAATAAAGGTGAAGTAAAATATTGCTGTGTGTTTCATGAAATCAAATACTGACATCTCCAGCGCCTGTGTGTTCCCTTAATTTTCCTGTTCTTGTTGCGTGTGCGGTGACGGATTTAGGTATAGGCGTCATCTTGCCGGGGGCGGCACAGGGCGCACGCACAATTTTGGGGGGAATGGTGACATTTGCGCGATCGGTTTTCTATCGCTCATTTTCACGTTACGCCAATAATAGGATGTCACCGTGTGGGACAGTGGGTCAATAAACCTTGTCGAAGTGGGCGCCCTGATATTAGTTGATGAGGTAGGCAGGTCACTCACTGCCTGGGAAGGTCTCCCACTCAGAAGTACGACACGGGGACGGGAGAATCTATCAAATAGCGCACCTCTAATTTAAAGTACGAATGCAATTAGTAAAATCAGTCACACTACGAAATGCTCACAAATAAACCACAAATGCTCGAGTGCCAAATCAAATGTGTGTGTGTGACTACCATTTCGTATCAAAAGTTGTCCAAAAACAGTCAAATAGGTAAGGTTTTGTGATGCATTTCTGTTTGTGTTTTTACTAGTCTTTATGCTAGAATAAAGCTGTTCAATTTGATAGATTTTCCACAGCTCTAAACAATTAGAAAAATCTACTTTTTATAAAAAATAATTTTATTGCGCTGTTTATTTTTGTAGTCTTTACACAGTTCATAAATTGATTTACAGATCTTGTTGCAGCAATACTCGAAATTGGATATCACGAAATGTGGGTTTAAAAAAGGGGTTGTCTAGGTCTTGTCCAATTCTCGGGAGCACGTATAAAACAGATTTGCGCGCTCATGTGTGCACGGTCCCTAGAACATATAGACACGTGATCCCCGTGAGCCAATTAGAGTTTAAAACATTATGCGCGCTCCTGGTCGAAACGGAGAAGACTGAGAGAAGTGAAAAAGCGCAAATATTTATCTGTCTGTAAATTAGTACATCGTTGAGCAATAACTAGCTACACAATGTCTGAAGAAAAGCCAAAGGTAAGCCATGTTATGTCTCTATGATTGAATATTTTCCATATTTCATTGCATTCTTGCCAGTCGAGTTTGTGTGTGTTTACATGGCAGATTCCGCATTTGAGCGGGTAAAAAAGAGAAAACAAAGGTTCGTTGATTTGCGGATTTATGGCTGGACGTGTAACGTTTAGCGTGTAGAAAAACGTCTAGCTAGTCAACTATCTGATAGATGTATGCCCAGATGTAGTCTATTCTATAGTATACATATCTACTCGTCATGTATTGTAAAGTGATGGTTGAATTGAAACAGCGCCATTGTGACTTTTCTGTGCGCATTGGAATAGGGCCCGACGTTTGCTCTTTGCGGCTTTTTGACTCGCCTGAACCCCACCGCAGCTGCCACCTCATTGATGGCTGGCCACCTCCATTCAATGTATTACCTAGGATAGCATGCCTCACATTGCTAACTTAAAAAGGTAAACACAAACACATGTTTAACGCCAGGCACGCATATTGCGCACCGCCAGTCTGAACTCATGTTCGCTCCTATGCGGCCGTGAACTTGTTAGACGCGGGGCTCCCTTTGCAAAAGAGATAATGGTCTCAATCATATTCCCTGGTCAAATAAAAGTACAACAAACAACCGCTAGCCATCATTTATCACAAATGACAATTGGCTTAACTAGCTTGCTAACCTGTTACGATGCGTGTTGAGATGCTTTTGCTTAAATGAAACCAAATCCTAAAAGTTTGCTCAGTCCCTAGTTCATGTCAAGCATTATGTTATATGACCAAGCTATGTACCGTTTAACTATGGTCTCTGAAGTGCATCCTTTCTCTTTCAGGAAGGAGTGAAAACTGAAAACGATCACATCAACCTAAAGGTTGCAGGTCAAGATGGGTCAGTAGTCCAGTTCAAAATTAAAAGGCACACTCCGCTCAGCAAGCTGATGAAGGCGTACTGTGAAAGACAGGTGAGGCTTGACATTCCTCTTCTGCTCACCTAAAACAATGTAAAGCTTTCAGACTGATTGGACAACCTTGCAGGGCAACTCCTGACCAACTTGCCTGACAATGTTTTATTTTTTTGTTATAACCTCGCTCTTTATTTCAGGGTTTGTCAATTAGACAGATAAGGTTTAGGTTTGACGGACAGCCGATTAACGAGACTGACACACCTGCACAGGTAGGTGACAGTTTCCTTTCATTTTCATAAGTCCTTCATAATAGATTCAGAAGAACTAAGTTACTAATGAATGTACCAAAGACAAGATACTTAATGACCTTATATTTGTGTTGACAGCTTGAGATGGAAGACGAGGATACTATTGATGTATTTCAACAACAGACTGGCGGTTCCTCCCTCTCTGAGGCTCCTCCCTCTCTGAGGCTCCTCCCTCTCTGAGGCTCATCTTAAAGGTGTACGGACCCCTCTCCTCCTCTCTGAGAACAGATACACTTGAAGAGCAGCATCACTCAAAACATTTTTTATTTTCAATAATCATTTAGCGTTATAAATATATTTTTTGTTTGATTGATCCACTTCCCCCCCAAGCCCTACATGTTGTGAGGGGAGGCAGGGATCTGTTTACAATGGGTTACATTCACATTCTCTACTCACTCGTTCAATCCCCCTTCATGCATTGGTGCAGCATGACTAAAGGGAGGTTCCACCACCGCCATACTCCTCACACCATTCCATTTAAATGCATGAGGTTGAGTGAACGAGTGCAGGGTAGTGAATTGGGACGTAGCCATGATCACAAGCTGGATGTCATGCCACCGAACCATTTCTTGTTTATATGAACTAGAACTGTTTTGAGAATATGTATTTGTTTCACACACAGGGGGTCCAACTGTCCTTCAGATCCCTAATGGTAGCCTATTCCCTTTAAAGTGCACTACTTTTTGACCCAAAGTCTTGCACTATATAGTGAATAGGATGCCATTTGGGATGTACCTCAATCTACCACAGGTTGAGGTAACACAAGGTCCACTGATCCTTCTGTTTCTCTAGTGACTTTAGTTTTGTTTTTATTTTTATTATTACATTTTGCTAAATATATGGGCCAAATGATCAATGTTCTCATTTCACCCTGTATGGCCATACGATTGAATGGTGCATGGCTGTGTCTAGACCAAATGCTAAATGAACAGAATTGTGAACAGAAATGTCTCGGTGATATATGATTGAAAAGGGTAAAGTTTTAAGGTCTATTTTTAACGTCACTTGAAGAAAGGATTCAACTTACCTTTTCAGATGGCTTTCTGTTTATCCCCCTCTCCACACAGACGGAAGGGGAGTAGTTGAGCTGTACTTGGTGGATTTCTCCAGAATTTTACCCATCATTACTGCATCACTGATATTTTATGTCACAATAAAAAGGAATCCACCCAGACTTCAACCTTTTTTGACTTTCTTTTGTTCTTATTCACTGTTAGCTATAAGCAGACTTCATGAACTTCTCTTCCTCCTGCAGTCAGAGAATATCAAATTCTGCAGTGTGTGTGTGTGGTGGAGCTTGAGTAGGTAACACAAGGTCCACTGATCCTTCTGGTTCTCTAGTGACTTGTATATTATTTGTTGTCCTTTGCTACTGTATATAATGAATATAAATTGGTACTTGACTACTTTGTATTCAGCTTCCTGGTACTCGGCTTCCTTTCTTTGCATGTCTTGTGAGGAGTGCTGAAAGACTGTTGCTAACTTCCTAGGCAATATCAAATTTTATTAGTCACATGCACCGTATACAACAGGTGTAGTAGACCTTAAAGTGACATGCTTACTTACGAGTGCCTAACCAACAAAGCAGTTAAAAAAAATATGAATAAGATATAAAAGTAGTTGGAACACATCTTTACAAATAAAACATAGTGATGTTTTTTTAGCAAACAGAACGATTCTCTGACAACGGTGTTCATATGTAAACCTAGATTACTTCCTACAGGTGGCGGTGTTGCATCTCGGGAGCTGTTACTTCTACAAACCGGAAGTGTAGACATGCGCAGTTGATCAGCTGTTAGCAGCTGCGTTGTCAACTAAAAGACAGGCGTGATTGTTTTTTTTCTGTTTTTATTTTTGAGTTTGAGTCTATATTCTTTACAAATGGCTGGCACTGCGTTAAAAAGACTGATGGCTGAGTATAAGCGTGAGTTTTCAGTATATTTGACAGCTAGCTATCCACATGAACTCATAAACTGGCTGCTAACTAGCTAGCGTCATTAACATTAGCTAGCTAGCATCGTTAGCCAAATGGAGTTGTTTTGCAACTGGCGGTTAGCCTGCCTTCCACTAAAGTGAAACTATCAGGACAATCAGACTATTTTCAAGCCTTTTACATTTGAATTAGCTGATTGCCACGTCACCCTTTACTTGCCTTCCTGGGTGTAAATGTGGAGCTAGTCTCTGTGGCCTTTGTCTAAATGACTAGCGCTTTAATAACGTTACATCATGACGGTAATGTGTACTTTCTGCTTTCGCCTCTATCCTAGAGCTGACTCTAAACCCACCCGAGGGGATCGTTGCAGGTGAGAGATTATATAAGCCTGTTACCAGTTAGCTAACGTACACTACATGGCCAAAAGTATGTGGACACCTGCTCGTCGAACATCTTCCAAAATCATATGGAGTTGGTTCTCCCTTTTTGCTGCTATAACAGCCTCCACTCTTCTGGGAAGGCTTTCCACTAGATGTCAAATCAAAGTATTTGTCACGTGCGCCGAATACAACAGGTGTAGGTAGACCTTACAGTGAAATGCTTACTTACAGGCTCTAACCAATAGTGCAAAAAAGGTGTTAGGTAAAGAAGTAAAAAGACAGGCTACATACAGTAGAGAGGCTATAAAAGTAGCGAGGCTACATATAGACACCGTTTAGTCAGGCTGATTGAGGTAGTATGTACATGTAGATATGGTTAAAGTGACTATGCATATATGATGAACCGAGAGTAGCAGTAGGGTAAAAGAGGGGTTGGTGGTGGGTGGGACACAATGTAGTTAGCCCGGTTAGCCACTGTGCGGGAGCACTGGTTGGTCGGCCCAGTTGAGGTCGTCAAACATCGCTTCCATTCAGCCACAACAGCATTAGTGAGGTTGGACACTGATGTTAGGCGATTACTCGCAGTCGTCGTTCCAATTCAATTCCTGCTCTGTGCAGGCTAGTCAATGTTCTTCCACACCGATCTCCGCAAACCATTTCTGTATTGACCTCGCTTTGTGCACAGGGACATTGTCATGCTGAAACAGGAAAGGTCCTTCCCCAAACTGTTTACCACAAAGTTGGAAGCACAGAATCGTCTATAATGTCATTGTTGCGTTACGATTTCCCTTCACTGAAACTAAGGGGCATAGATTAAACCATGAGAAACAGCCCCAGACCATTATTCCTCCTCCACCAAACATTACAGTTGGCACTATGCATTGGGGCAGGTTCTCCTGGCATCCGCCAAACCCAGATTCGTCCCTCGGACTGAAACGGTGAAGTCTATGGAGATTGCATGGCCATGTGTTCAATTTTATACATCTGTCAGCAACGGGTGTGGTTGAAATAGCAGAGTCCTCTAATGTGAGGTGGTGTCCACATACTTTTGACCATGTAGTGTATCTCTGGTTGATGTTTTGACTAGAAACCAGTAGTGTTACTGTAGCGTCATGGACTGTAGCCTAACTAGCTAGTAGCTACAGAAACAACTCAGTCAGACTCGTATCATGAGATCACATTTCCATGCTCTTGACAGGCCCTGCAAATGAAGAGAACTTCTTTGAGTGGGAGGCTTTAATTATGTAAGTATTTAAACAATGAAACAAATGTTGACTAATACTATACTATAGGAACATAACAACTAAAACAAACTCATTTTATTTGGTCTATTCAGTGGGTTATGTAGTACTTGTGAATGATGATCAGTCCAGGAAATGGCCAGGAAAGTATATGTCCATGTCCAACTAGTGGGTAACCTGATGAATTCTGTATATTTCCATGTCCAACTAGTGGGTAACCTGATGAATTCTGTATATTTCCATGTCCAACTAGTGGGTAACCTGATGAATTCTGTATATTTCCATGTCCAACTAGTGGGTAACCTGATGAATTCTGTATATTTCTATGTCCAGCTAGTGGGTAACCTGAGGAATTCTGTATATTTCCATGTCCAAGTAGTGGGTAACCTGATGAATTCTGTAAATTTCCATGTCCAGCTAGTGGGTAACCTGAGGAATTCTGTATATTTCCATGTCCAATTAGCGGGTAACCTGATGAATTCTGAGCTTTCTTGACCAGATGGGAAGGTTGTGTGTGTGTGTGTGTGGAGGGGGTGCCATTGGAACTGGCTTTGAACTTCAGAATTGAATTGGAGGGGTCTATGAGCTCATAGTGTGGGGATTCCCCAGGTTTCATCTATATCTCTGTTTGCAGCTCTGATCCCGTGACGCTGACTTGCAAAATAAATGTAGAAATCTATATTATTCAATTATTGCACCCACACTGCTCACACGCACCAACAAGTATCTGTGTCTCCAAGGGCTAAAATAGAAGTCAGTTCTATTTCTGATGCAGATCGCGCTGCAAGTCCTGCCTCTCCCATCTCCTCATTGGTTTATAGAAGCAGGTACCCACGTGCCATCTCCTCATTGGTTATACCCACGTGGGTGACTGAAAGACGAAAGAGGTCGGTGGTGGTAATGCACCTAATTTATGAAAGTTGCCAATCGCAATATAAAGTCAAGAGAAGAAAAGGCCTAGAAGGAGAGATGACGACTAGAAACGATTCGTTTGACCGTTTTATGTGTGGATTAATTGATGGAGTAGAGGACCTTGTGCATTTCAGTTAAAATAACAACTCAATGTTTATATCCCAGGACAAATTAGCTAGCAACAGCAAGCTAGCTAAATAGGACAAATTAGCTAGCAAGTGCAAGCTAGCTAGCTAAATTGCCGTAAATGTTTAATGCTTTTCGACCGGTCCCCAAATTAATATAATTGGTTCAGAGTTTGTTTTGATATTTTAACCAGCGTGTCGTGATCGCGTTTGGTGTGCGGGGACAAAATACATCTATGCTCGATGGCGCACGTAGGTTGGGTTCCATGTCAGAAAGGTGGCTATTTGATTAATGGGCATGAGACGCACAATCCAACCCTAAAACTGCCTTTAAAATAAATTTAAAATATCCAGCCTTAAAACGGTTGACTAACTGATTTTCAAATGGATCTAGGACATGTTTGTATAGGCATTGTTATGTTGATACTTGTGCAACTTAGTTACAACAGTAATCCACATCTGACCATGACAGAAATGGCAGAGACATTTCAGTGTCGAGTTGTGGGCTGTAGAGGTCTCTCTCTATCCTGGTATTGGTCAGACTGATGCCCAGGCTTGTCTCATAGTCTTTTATATTAGGGTCTATATATTCTCAAGTTAAGGTACTGAAAACGCTGATATTGAACTGTTAGTAGCCTTTCTCTCGTTTCATCCTGTTATTGATTGTCTTCCGTTTTCAACACCTTGGGATGGATGTAACATAACGTACACCTATTTCAATGGCTTTGGCCTGCTGTCCAGGTGGGGAGACACACACAACAATGTAAATAGTTTTGAGACTGTTATACTGTAGCAGGGAGCCTCAGTTTGACCTGTTGATTTGTCTTACTCAATACCCTGGGAAACTCTCTGACACGCATGAGATACCAACCGAGAGCATTCTTCACTGTTTGATTCCTGATATCTACTCATCTATACACAGCTCTCCAGGAACTAACAGCAGTGTGTAGTAAGTAACAGCTGTTTAACATTCTCGCCATCCCTCTGGCAGTCTCATCCCTCTGGCAGTCTCAGCCCTCTGGCAGTCTCAGCCCTCTGGCAGTCTCGGCCCTCTGGCAGTCTCGGCCCTCTGGCAGTCTCGGCCCTCTGGCAGTCTCAGGCCTCTGGCAGTCTCAGGCCTCTGGCAGTCTCCGGCCTCTGGCAGTCTCAGCCCTCTGGCAGTCTCAGCCCTCTGGCAGTCTCGGGCCTCTGGCAGGCTCAGGCCTCTGGCAGGCTCGGGCCTCTGGCAGTCTCAGCCCTCTGGCAGTCACGGGCCTCTGGCAGTCTCGGGCCTCTGGCAGTCTCGGGCCTCTGGCAGTCTCGGGCCTCTGGCAGTCTCGGGCCTCTGGCAGTCTCGGGCCTCTGGCAGTCTCGGGCCTCTGGCAGTCTCGGCCCTCTGGCAGTCTCCGGCCTCTGGCAGTCTCCGGCCTCTGGCAGTCTCCGGCCTCTGGCAGTCTCGGCCCTCTGGCAGTCTCGGCCCTCTGGCAGTCTCGGCCCTCTGGCAGTCTCGGGCCTCTGGCAGTCTCGGGCCTCTGGCAGTCTCGGGCCTCTGGCAGTCTCGGGCCTCTGGCAGTCTCGGGCCTCTGGCAGTCTCAGGCCTCTGGCAGACCCAGGCCACTAAGGCTATGGGGCGGCAGGGTAGCCTAGTGGTTAGAGCGTTGGACTAGTAACCGAAAGGTTGCAAGTTCGAATCCCCGAGCTGACAAGGTGTCATTCTGTCGTTCTGCCCCTGAACAGGCACTGTTCCTAGGCCGTCATTGAAAATAAGAATTTGTTCTTAACTGACTTAAATAAAGGTAAAATAAAAAAATAAAATAAAAATTAGTACCTGAGAGTTGAGGTCAGGCGGTTCAACAGAAGAGCTGTGTCTCAAATGACACTGGCCTATATAGTGGGTGTTCTGGTCAGAAGAAATGCACAGGGCCCGTAGGGTTCTGGTCAGAAGAAATGCACAGGACCCGTAGGGTTCTGGTCAGAAGAGGTGAACAGGGCCCGTAGGGTTCTGGTCAGAAGCGGTGAATAGGGCCCGTAGGGTTCTGGTCAGAAGAGGTGAACAGGGCCCGTAGGGTTCTGGTCAGAAGAGGTGAACAGGGCCCGTAGGGTTCTGGTCAGAAGCGGTGAACAGGGCCCGCACCCAACCCTAATCCACTAATATAGAAAATGAGCTGTAGGCTACAGTCAGAGAATGATTTTTTTGACAGGGGTGCATTAATATGATATATTTCTGCCTATTTTCAACATGTTGGTAGGCAATTTCTTAGTCAGTTTAGTCTATAATTAGATGCATGCAGATTCTCTTCAGTCATTATATGTTGCCCTAGAAGACTAAATAAACTCTTACTCAACAGAATGATTTCATAAATGACTTAATGCCTCAATCCTGTTGGCATCAGTAAATCTGTCATTTCTGCTTTTCTCTTATTGAATTCATCTCCGGCATCGTCCTTTTTGGCTCAGTGGATCGACATGAACTGTTTCTGCCCGTTCCCGAAAGTGATTGTAGGCTATTTGGTTTGCGTAAAGTTAGGTCTCAAAGCTTAGCAGTATGCACTAAATGTAGCCAATAGATATAAATTGTACAAGAATGATACATTTATGGATTGTTTTTCTTTATTCAACCTGCCCGAAACCCACCCTCCCTTCATCCACACAATATAATGGCTCTAAACCCACCCTCCCTTCATCCACACAATATAATGGCTCTAAACCCACCCTCCCTTCATCCACACAATATAATGGTTCTAAACCCACCCTCCCTTCATCCACACAATATAATGGCTCTAAACCCACCCTCCCTTCATCCACACAATATAATGGCTCTAAACCCACCCTCCCTTCATCCACACAATATAATGTCTCTAAACCCACCCTCCCTTCATCCACACAATATAATGTCTCTAAACCCACCCTCCCTTCATCCACACAATATAATGGTTCTAAACCCACCCTCCCTTCATCCACACAATATAATGGCTCTAAACCCACCCTCCCTTCATCCACACAATATAATGACTCTAAACCCACCCTCCCTTCATCCACACAATATAATGGCTCTAAACCCACCCTCCCTTCATCCACACAATATAATGGCTCTAAACCCACCCTCCCTTCATCCACACAATATAATGGCTCTAAACCCACCCTCCCTTCATCCACACAATATAATGGCTCTAAACCCACCCTCCCTTCATCCACACAATATAATGACTCTAAACCCACCCTCCCTTCATCCACACAATATAATGGCTCTAAACCCACCCTCCCTTCATCCACACAATAAAATGGCTCTAAACCCACCCTCCCTTCATCCACACAATATAATGGTTCTAAACCCACCCTCCCTTCATCCACACAATATAATGGCTCTAAACCCACCCTCCCTTCATCCACACAATATAATGGCTCTAAACCCACCCTCCCTTCATCCACACAATATAATGTCTCTAAACCCACCCTCCCTTCATCCACACAATATAATGTCTCTAAACCCACCCTCCCTTCATCCACACAATATAATGGTTCTAAACCCACCCTCCCTTCATCCACACAATATAATGGCTCTAAACCCACCCTCCCTTCATCCACACAATATAATGACTCTAAACCCACCCTCCCTTCATCCACACAATATAATGGCTCTAAACCCACCCTCCCTTCATCCACACAATATAATGGCTCTAAACCCACCCTCCCTTCATCCACACAATATAATGGCTCTAAACCCACCCTCCCTTCATCCACACAATATAATGGCTCTAAACCCACCCTCCCTTCATCCACACAATATAATGACTCTAAACCCACCCTCCCTTCATCCACACAATATAATGGCTCTAAACCCACCCTCCCTTCATCCACACAATAAAATGGCTCTAAACCCACCCTCCCTTCATCCACACAATATAATGGTTCTAAACCCACCCTCCCTTCATCCACACAATATAATGGCTCTAAACCCACCCTCCCTTCATCCACACAATATAATGACTCTAAACCCACCCTCCCTTCATCCACACAATATAATGGCTCTAAACCCACCCTCCCTTCATCCACACAATATAATGGCTCTAAACCCACCCTCCCTTCATCCACACAATATAATGGTTCTAAACCCACCCTCCCTTCATCCACACAATATAATGGTTCTAAACACACCCTCCCTTCATCCACACAATATTTAATGGCTCTAAACCCACCCTCCCTTCATCCACACAATATAATGGCTCTAAACCCACCCTCCCTTCATCCACACAATATAATGGCTCTAAACCCACCCTCCCTTCATCCACACAATATAATGTCTCTAAACCCACCCTCCCTTCATCCACACAATATAATGGCTCTAAACCCACCCTCCCTTCATCCACACAATATAATGGCTCTAAACCCACCCTCCCTTCATCCACACAATATAATGGCTCTAAACCCACCCTCCCTTCATCCACACAATATAATGACTCTAAACCCACCCTCCCTTCATCCACACAATATAATGGTTCTAAACCCACCCTCCCTTCATCCACACAATATAATGGCTCTAAACCCACCCTCCCTTCATCCACACAATATTTAATGACTCTAAACCCACCCTCCCTTCACCCACACAATATAATGGCTCTAAACCCACCCTCCCTTCATCCACACAATATAATGACTCTAAACCCACCCTCCCTTCATCCACACAATATTTAATGACTCTAAACCCACCCTCCCTTCATCCACACAATATAATGGCTCTAAACCCACCCTCCCTTCATCCACACAATATAATGGCTCTAAACCCACCCTCCCTTCATCCACACAATATAATGGCTCTAAACCCACCCTCCCTTCATCCACACAATATAATGGCTCTAAACCCACCCTCCCTTCATCCACACAATATAATGGCTCTAAACCCACCCTCCCTTCATCCACACAATATAATGGCTCTAAACCCACCCTCCCTTCACCCACACAATATAATGGCTCTAAACCCACCCTCCCTTCATCCACACAATATAATGGCTCTAAACCCACCCTCCCTTCATCCACACAATATAATGACTCTAAACCCACCCTCCCTTCATCCACACAATATAATGGCTCTAAACCCACCCTCCCTTCATCCACACAATATAATGGCTCTAAACCCACCCTCCCTTCATCCACACAATATAATGGCTCTAAACCCACCCTCCCTTCATCCACACAATATAATGGCTCTAAACCCACCCTCCCTTCACCCACACAATATAATGGCTCTAAACCCACCCTCCCTTCATCCACACAATATAATGGCTCTAAACCCACCCTCCCTTCATCCACACAATATAATGGTTCTAAACCCACCCTCCCTTCATCCACACAATATAATGGCTCTAAACCCACCCTCCCTTCACCCACACAATATAATGGCTCTAAACCCACCCTCCCTTCATCCACACAATATAATGGCTCTAAACCCACCCTCCCTTCATCCACACAATATAATGGCTCTAAACCCACCCTCCCTTCATCCACACAATATAATGACTCTAAACCCACCCTCCCTTCATCCACACAATATAATGACTCTAAACCCACCCTCCCTTCATCCACACAATATAATGGCTCTAAACCCACCCTCCCTACACCCACACAATATAATGGCTCTAAACCCACCCTCCCTTCATCCACACAATATAATGGCTCTAAACCCACCCTCCCTTCATCCACACAATATAATGACTCTAAACCCACCCTCCCTTCATCCACACAATATAATGGCTCTAAACCCACCCTCCCTTCATCCACACAATATAATGGCTCTAAACCCACCCTCCCTTCATCCACACAATATAATGGCTCTAAACCCACCCTCCCTTCATCCACACAATATAATGGCTCTAAACCCACCCTGCCTTCATCCACACAATATTTAATTACTCTAAACCCACCCTCCCTTCATCCACACAATATAATGGCTCTAAACCCACCCTCCCTTCATCCACACAATATAATGGCTCTAAACCCACCCTCCCTTCATCCACACAATATAATGGCTCTAAACCCACCCTCCCTTCATCCACACAATATAATGGCTCTAAACCCACCCTCCCTTCATCCACACAATATAATGGTTCTAAACCCACCCTCCCTTCATCCACACAATATAATGGCTCTAAACCCACCCTCCGTTCATCCACACAATATTTAATGGCTCTAAACCCACCCTCCCTTCATCCACACAATATAATGGCTCTAAACCCACCCTCCCTTCATCCACACAATATAATGGCTCTAAACCCACCCTCCCTTCATCCACACAATATAATGGCTCTAAACCCACCCTCCCTTCATCCACACAATATAATGACTCTAAACCCACCCTCCCTTCATCCACACAATATAATGGCTCTAAACCCACCCTCCCTTCATCCACACAATATAATGACTCTAAACCCACCCTCCCTTCATCCACACAATATAATGACTCTAAACCCACCCTCCCTTCATCCACACAATATAATGACTCTAAACCCACCCTCCCTACACCCACACAATATAATGACTCTAAACCCACCCTCCCTTCATCCACACAATATAATGACTCTAAACCCACCCTCCCTTCATCCACACAATATAATGACTCTAAACCCACCCTCCCTTCATCCACACAATATAATGACTCTAAACCCACCCTCCCTTCATCCACACAATATAATGACTCTAAACCCACCCTCCCTTCATCCACACAATATAATGGCTCTAAACCCACCCTCCCTTCATCCACACAATATAATGGCTCTAAACCCACCCTCCCTTCATCCACACAATATAATGGCTCTAAACCCACCCTCCCTTCATCCACACAATATAATGACTCTAAACCCACCCTCCCTTCATCCACACAATATAATGACTCTAAACCCACCCTCCCTTCATCCACACAATGCAGATAGTCCGGGTAGCCATTTGGTTACCTGTTCAGGAGTCTTATGGCTTGGGGGTAAAGACTGTTGAGAAGCCTTTTTGTCCCAGACTTGGCACTCCGGTACCGCTTGCCCTGCGGTAGTAGTAGTAGTAGAACAGTCTATGGCTGGGGTCTTTGACAATTTTTAAGGCCTTCCTCAGTTTGGCCTTTTTAAGTCCTATGAGTAAGATATTTAGTTCAGCAAATGAGGTAGCCTGAACCCAGATATATGTTTGTGCTCTGATGTTTGGCATGACAGTGTGTGACAAGGAGTTGGTGGTATGGTGGCACAAACAGACTGGCACTCAGGCTATTAGGAACAAAGAGTGAAACAGAATAGATATGATCGGAACCTGACTGTCAATCAGCTGATCTGGTGGGTGATCAGATAAGGATTTGTTTAAGTGCTTCTAACTCGGCCAATCAAAACAAGGATGTTGCCGTGTCAGGCCGGGTTTTAACTCTTAAGGAAATTAGATTAGGACAGCTGATTGGCTGTGAAGTTGATGATTAATGATTGATTGGCAGGCCTTAAACCCCCCCCAACGATTTGCCTGTTAAAGATAGACTCAGTGATGTAGATTCAGAAAGTAAACCGCATAGTGGGGTTCATTTCCACAACAACTAAGAGTATTGAAGAGTCTTCTTGGGTAAGTCTCTAGGAGTCATTACAGCTGGGAGTCTTCTTGGGAAAGTCTCTAGGAGTCATTACAGCTGGGAGTCTTCTTGGGTAAGTCTCTAGGAGTCATTACAGCTGGGAGTCTTCTTTGGTAAGTCTCTAGGAGTCATTACAGCTGGGAGTCTTCTTGGGTAAGGTCTAGGAGTCATTACAGCTGGGAGTCTTGGCTAAGTCTCTAGGAGTCATTACAGCTGGGAGTCTTGGCTAAGTCTCTAGGAGTCATTACAGCTGGGAGTCTTCTTGGGTAAGTCTCTAGGAGTCATTACAGCTGGGAGTCTTGGCTAAGTCTCTAGGAGTCATTACAGCTGGGAGTCTTGGGTAAGTCTCTAGAGATTGATCCTGATTTAGAAGGGTTATGTATCACTGTGTACGTCGCAGTCTGAACGTATTCAGACCCCTTCACATGTTCCACGTTTTGTTACGTTACATCCTTATTCTGAAATGATTAAATAGAAATCCTCAAATCTACCCACAATACCCCCTAATAACAAAGTGAAAAACGGTTTTTAGACATTTTTGCAAATGTATTAAAAATACAAAACAGATATTCCTTATTTACATAAGTATTCAGACCCTTTGCCAGGAGACTTGAAATTGAGCTCAGGTGCATCCTGCTTTCATTGATCATCCTTGAGATGTTTCTACAACGAGATTGGAGTCCAACTGTGGTAAATTCAATTGATTTGACATGATTTGGAAAGGCACACACCTGTCTATATAAGGTCCCACAGTTGACAGTGTATGTCAGAGCAAAAACCAAGCCATGAGGTCAAAGGAATTGTCAGTAGAGCTCAGAGACAGGCTTGTGTTGAGGCACAGAGCTGGTGAAGGGTACCAAAACATTTCTGCAGCATTGCAGGTCCCCAAGAACACAGTGGCCTCCATCATTCTGAAATGGAAGAGGTTTGGAACCACCAAGACTCTTCCTAGAGCTGGATGCCCGGCTGAACTGTGCAATCGGGGGAGAAGGGCCTTGACCAAGAACCTGATGGTCACTCTGACAGAGCTCCAGAGGTCCTCTGTGGAGATGGGAGAACCTTCCAGAAGTACAATCATCTCTGCAGCACTCCACCAATCAGGCCTTTATGGTAGAGTGGCCAGATGGAAGCCACTCATCAGTAAAAGGCATGACAGCCCGCTTGGAGTTTGCCAAAAGGCACCCAAAAGACTCTAACCATGAGAAACAAGATTCTCTGGTCTGATGAAATCAAGATTGAACTCTTTGGCCTGAATGCAAAGCGTCACGTCTGGAGGAAATCTGGCACCATCCCTACAGTGAAGCATGGTGGTGGCAGCATCATGCTGTGGGGGTGTTTTTCAGCGGCAGGGACTGGGAGACTAGTCAGGACTGAGGGAAAGATGAATTGAGCAAAGTACAGAGAGGTCTTTGATAAAAACCTGCTCCAGAGCGCTCAGGACCTCAGACTGGGGTGAAGGTTCACCTTCCAACAGGACAACAACCCTAAGCACACAGCCAAGACAACGCAGGAGTGGCTTCAGGATAAGTCTCTGAATGTCCTTGAGTGACCCAGCCAGAGCCCGGACTTGAACCCGATTGAACATCGCTGTAGAGACCTGAAAATAGCTATGCAGCAACGCTCCCCATCCAACCTGACAGAGCTTGAGAGGATCTGCAGAGAAGAATGGGAGAAGCTCCCCAAATACAGGTGTGCCAAGTTTGTACCTACCCAGGAAGACTCAAGGCTGTAATTACTGGCAAAGGTGCTTCAACAAAGTACTGAGTAAAGGGTCTGAATACTTATGTAAATGTAATATTTCAGTTTTTTATTTTTGGGGTATTTTGTGTGTCCCCCTGTTTTACTGTCCCCCCTGTTTTACTGTCCCTCTAGTTTTACTGTCCCCCCTTTTATGCTGTCCCTCTAGTTTTACTGTCCCCCCTTTTATGCTGTCCCCCCTTTTATGCTGTCCCTCCCATTTCCTTGTCTGGCCAGTAGCCATGCTTTTAAACCTATTGAAAACTAATTGTCAAATTAATAATATACATTTAAAGGGAAATTCTAGCTTACCCAGACAGTGCAAAAACTCTTGGTATAGAGATGATTGTATATCTGACTAACTGTCCTGTGTTATGTGACCACAGTGTAGAGGGTCTATGAAGTGTTTTGATCCTTATAATTAGCATGCATCTCTACCTAATCCTCCCCTGAATAACCTGCCTGCCCCAGCATGTAATACAGCAGTCTAACGAAAGCACAGCCTTATGGGAACATTTTCATTTGGTATGCAGCCACTGGCTGTCCACAGAGCCTTACATCAGCAGCACCTCCCCCTTGGAGAACAGAGCAGCACCTCCACCTTGGAGAACAGAGCAGCACCTCCCCCTTGGAGAACAGAGCAGCACCTCCCCCTTGGAGAACAGAGTAGCACCTCTCCCTTGGAGAACAGAGCTGCACCTCCCCCTTGGAGAACAGAGCTGCACCTCCCCCTTGGAGAACAGAGCTGCACCTCCCCCTTGGAGAACAGAGCAGCACCTCCACCTTGGAGAACAGAGCAGCACCTCCCCCTCATAGAACAGAGCAGCACCTCCCCCTTAGAGAACAGAGTAGCACCTCCCCCTTATAGAACAGAGCTGCACCTCCCCCTTGGAGAACAGAGCTGCACCTCCCCCTTAGAGAACAGAGCAGCACCTCCCCCTTGGAGAACAGAGCAGCACCTCCCCCTTAGAGAACAGAGCTGCACCTCTCCCTTGGAGAACAGAGCTGCACCTCTCCCTTGGAGAACAGAGCAGCACCTCCCCCTTGGAGAACAGAGCTGCACCTCCCCCTTGGAGAACCGAGCTGCACCTCTCCCTTGGAGAACAGAGCAGCACTTCCCCCTTGGAGAACACAGCAGCACCTCCCCCTCATAGAACAGAGCAGCACCTCCCCCTTGGAGAACAGAGCTGCACCTCTCCCTTGGAGAACAGAGCAGCACCTCCCCCTTGGAGAACAGAGCAGCACCTCCCCCTTGGAGAACAGAGCAGCACCTCCCCCTTGGAGAACAGAGCAGCACCTCCCCCTTGGAGAACAGAGCAGCACCTCCCCCTTGGAGAACAGAGCAGCACCTCCCCCTTGGAGGACAGAGCAGCACCTCCCCCTTGGAGAACAGAGCAGCAGCTCCCCCTTGGAGAACAGAGCAGCACCTCCCCCTTGGAGAACAGAGCAGCACCTCCCCCTTGGAGAACAGAGCAGCACCTCCCCCTTGGAGAACAGAGCTGCACCTCCCTCTTGGAGAACAGAGCTGCACCTCCCCCTTGGAGAACAGAGCTGCACCTCCCCCTTGGAGAACAGAGCTGCACCTCCCCCTTAGAGAACAGAGCAGCACCTCCCCCTTGGAGAACAGAGCAGCACCCCCCCCTTAGAGAACAGAGCTGCACCTCTCCCTTGGAGAACAGAGCAGCACCTCCCCCTTGGAGAACAGAGCAGCACCTCCCCATTGGAGAACAGAGCTGCACCTCCCCATTGGAGAACAGAGCTGCACCTCCCCATTGGAGAACAGAGCTGCACCTCCCCCTTGGAGAACAGAGCTGCACCTCTCCCTTGGAGAACAGAGCAGCACTTCCCCCTTGGAGAACAGAGCAGCACCTCCCCCTCATAGAACAGAGCAGCACCTCCCCCTCATAGAACAGAGCAGCACCTCCCCCTTGGAGAACAGAGCAGCACCTCCCCCTTGGAGAACAGAGCAGCACCTCCACCTTGGAGAACAGAGCAGCACCTCCCCCTCATAGAACAGAGCAGCACCTCCCCCTTAGAGAACAGAGTAGCACCTCCCCCTTATAGAACAGAGCAGCACCTCCCCCTTATAGAACAGAGCAGCACCTCCCCCTTAGAGAACAGAGCAGCACCTCCCCCTTAGAGAACAGAGTAGCACCTCCCCCTTATAGAACAGAGCAGCACCTCCCCCTTAGAGAACAGAGCAGCACCTACCCCTTAGAGAACAGAGCAGCACCTCCCCCTTAGAGAACAGAGCAGCACCTCCCCCTTAGAGAACAGAGCAGCACCTCCCCCTTAGAGAACAGAGCAGCACCTCCCCCTTAGAGAACAGAGCAGCACCTCCCCCTTAGAGAACAGAGCAGCACCTCCCCCTTAGAGAACAGAGCAGCACCTCCCCCTTATAGAACAGAGCAGCACCTCCCCCTTATAGAACAGAGCAGCACCTCCCCCTTAGAGAACAGAGTAGCACCTCCCCCTTAGAGAACAGAGCAGCACCTCCCCCTTGGAGAACAGAGCAGCACCTCCCCCTTAGAGAACAGAGCAGCACCTCCCCCTTAGAGAACAGAGCAGCACCTCCCCCTTGGAGAACAGAGCAGCACCTCCCCCTTAGAGAACAGAGCAGCACCTCCCCCTTGGAGAACAGAGCAGCAGCTCCCCCTTGGAGAACAGAGCAGCAGCTCCCCCTTGGAGAACAGAGCAGCACCTCCCCCTTGGAGAACAGAGCAGCACCTCCCCCTTGGAGAACAGAGCAGCACCTCCCCCTTGGAGAACAGAGCAGCACCTCCCCCTTAGAGAACAGAGCAGCACCTCCCCTTTAGAGAACAGAGCAGCACCTAGTATGTTTTAGGCTGTTGAGTGTCTGGGGAGGGTTTGGGGAGTGTTTGGGGAGGGTTTGGGGAGGGTTTGGTCTGCCGGATAGTGGTTCAACATGAAGCTGGTGTCAGATGTAATATTTGGTGCACGATTGAAGATAAGTTGACCTTTGACATCTGACCCAGGTCCATAGAAAAATGCTTTCCATTTCTAATCTATATGACGAAGAATGTGCAGATGCAGAATGTGTCACCCATTGAGCTGTGAATGATTTATCACGTCGTCACTTCTCCGGCCTAACTAACCCTACCTGTGTTTTCTAACCAGGGGTCCAGAGGACACGTGTTTTGAGGGCGGAGTATTTCCAGCGCTCCTCTCCTTCCCGTCAGACTACCCCCTCAGCCCTCCTAAAATGAGATTCACCTGTGACATGTTTCACCCAAACAGTAAGTCAACATATAGTATCATTTGAGTTTGGACACCAACTCATTCCAGGGTTTTTCTACATTGTAGAATAATAGTGAAGACATCAGAACTATGAAATAACACATGTGGAATCATGTAGTAGCAACAAAAAAAGTGCTAAACAAATGTAAATATATTTTATATTTGAGATTCTTCAAAGTGGTCACTTTTTTGAAGAATGGTCCTGGGACAGTACATGTTGCTGTTTGACTTCCCAACTCAGTCTCAAGTTGTCTGCCTGTCTAAAGTAGTGCATTATCGAGGGACTAGGTCGCCATTTTGGGACACAGCCAGGGTAGTTGAGGATGAAGGGTGTTTGGCATGGAGGGAGAGCGGGGTAGTGAAGAGCCCCAGGCCTAATGGATAGACACACATTAAAGGTGAGGGGTGCTGACTTCAGCCTCCTCTATCCACCCTGCTGAGACGGTGGGTGTAACTGTACATGACGCAGGCCAGGTGGGGGCTAAAGGTTTGACGGCAGCTTTACACAGCGGAAACATGCGTTTTCTCCTTGTCCGTTTTTGCAGCCTTTCATCCAGAAAGACTTAAAGCATGTTTTTGTTTGCACGTTACGCCAGGCATTTGGACATTTACACACCTGTGCTTTACAAAACCAAAGTTAAACCACAGTAACAGGCTAGTGCACTACCAGGGCCTCGTACAGGCTACTGCACTACCAGGGCCCTCTACAGGCTAGTGCACTACCAGGGCCCTCTACAGGCTACTGCACTACCAGGGGCCCCTACAGGCTACTGCACTACCAGGGCCCCCTACAGGCTACTGCACTACCAGGGCCCCCTACAGGCTACTGCACTACCAGGGCCCCCTACAGGCTACTGCACTACCAGGGCCCCCTACAGGCTACTGCACTACCAGGGCCCCCTACAGGCTACTGCACTACCAGGGCCCCCTACAGGCTACTGCACTACCAGGGCCCCCTACAGGCTACTGCACTACCAGGGCCCCCTACAGGCTACTGCACTACCAGGGCCCCCTACAGGCTACTGCACTACCAGGGCCCCCTACAGGCTACTGCACTACCAGGGCCTCGTACAGGCTACTGCACTACCAGGACCTTGTACAGGCTACTGCACTACCAGGGCTCCGTACTGGCTACTGCACTATAACAGGAATATGGTTCCATTTGGGACACAACGTCAGTGTTAACAACAGACGGCAGCAACAGGATACTGTCTTCAATGCCACCCTTTACACTATGTAGTGCACTCGTTTAGAACTAGGACCCATAGAGATCCCATAGGGCCCGTAGCGGAACCCAGAGAGCTCAGGGCCCGTAGCGGAACCCAGAGAGCTCAGGGCCCGTAGCGGAACCCAGAGAGCTCAGGGCCCGTAGCGGAACCCAGAGAGCTCAGGGTAAAGGTAGTGTATAGGGTGCCATTGGAGAGACAGCCTCTGTTCTGTTGCTGCCGTTTGCTCTCTTAATACCCATTAATACCTGCCCTGCCCATACCTGTTGATACCTGCTCTGCCCATACCTGTTGATACCTGCTCTGCCCTGCCCATACCTGTGGATACCTGCTCTGCCCTGCCCATACCTGTTGATACCTGCTCTGCCCTGCCCATACCTGTTGATACCTGCTCTGCCCATACCTGTTGATACCTGCTCTGCCCATACCTGTTAATACCTGCCCTGCCCATACCTGTTAATACCTGCTCTGTTAATACCTGTTAATACCTGCTCTGTTAATACCTGTTAATACCTGCTCTGTTAATATCTGCTCTGCTAACACCTGCTCTGCCCAGCCAATACCTGTTAATACCTGCTCTGCCAATACCTGCTCTGCCAATACCTGTCAATACCTGCTCTGCCCAGCCAATACCTGTTAATACCTGCCCTGCCCATACCTGTTGATACCTGCTCTGCCCATACCTGTTAATACCTGCCCTGCCCATACCTGTTAATACCTGCTCTGTTAATACCTGTTAATACCTGCTCTGTTAATACCTGTTAATACCTGCTCTGTTAATATCTGCTCTGCTAACACCTGCTCTGCCCAGCCAATACCTGTTAATACCTGCTCTGCCAATACCTGCTCTGCCAATACCTGTCAATACCTGCTCTGCCCAGCCAATACCTGTTAATACCTGCCCTGCCCATACCTGTTGATACCTGCTCTGCCCATACCTGTTAATACCTGCCCTGCCCATACCTGTTAATACCTGCTCTGTTAATACCTGTTAATACCTGCTCTGTTAATATCTGCTCTGCTAACACCTGCTCTGCCCAGCCAATACCTGTTAATACCTGCTCTGCCAATACCTGCTCTGCCAATACCTGTCAATACCTGCTCTGCCCAGCCAATACCTGTTAATACCTGTTAATACCTGCTCTGCTAATACCTGCTCTGCCCAGCCAATACCTGTTAATACCTACTCTGCCAATACCTGCTCTGCCAATACCTGTCAATACCTGCTCTGCCCAGCCAATACCTGTTAATACCTGCTCTGCCCAGCCAATACCTGTTAATACCTGCTCTGCCAATACCTGCTCTGCCCAGCCAATACCTGTCAATACCTGCTCTGCCAATACTTGTCAATACCTGTTAATACCTGTCAATACCTGCTCTGCCCAGCCAATACCTGTTAATACCTGCTCTGCCAATACCTGCTCTGCCCAGCCAATACCTGTCAATACCTGCTCTGCCAATACTTGTCAATACCTGCTCTGCCCAGCCAATACATGTCAATACCTGCTCTGCCAATACCTGTTAATACCTGCTCTGCCCAGCCAATACCTGTTAACACCTTTGACACCTAAATATGAGGACAGAATCATTGGTGGTGTTGTGCTGCTCCCAGGAGGAAGAGAGCACCACATCTGGGTTCAAATTCTGTTTGAAGTCCTTCAAATACTTGTGGCATTTGCTTTGGCCTGCATGAATGTGCCAGATTGGGTGGTGTTTTGACAATTTGATTGGTTCCAAAGCCAGGTAAGCTCAATCAAGCCCAGATAAAGTATTGTCAATGATTTCAAATAGTGTTTGAACCCAGGTGTGGAGAGTAGAGCCCTGTTCTGTGCTCTGACATAGTGCCTCTGCTGCGGCCTGTCTGACGATGAGTTGGTTGTGATAATTAGAGGCCCGGCAGTCCCTGGACACCTCACTGAGGTTTCTCACGTGTTTTGTAAGATGGTAGAGACTAACCTGGCCCTATTGTTCTGTCCTGGCAGAGAGCCGGCTAGATACTGTGAGAAGGCCTGTGTTTTAGAATGTGTCCCTGTAGGGCATAGACTGAGACATTGTACTTTGCTTTTCATCCCACAAAGGCCAGATACTGACAGTTTTGAAACATTCCATATTGGGTGTTAACCTCCAAGGTGTGAATCCTATTCAGTAAAATGACTCTTGGAACGTGATACTTCTAGTTTGTTGTGAATCCCTTGGAACGTGATACTTCTAGTTTGTTGTGAATCCCTTGGAACGTGATACTTCTAGTGTGTTGTGAATCCCTTGGAACGTGATACTTCTAGTTTGTTGTGAATCCCTTGGAACGTGATACTTCTAGTTTGTTGTGAATCCCTTGGAACGTGATACTTCTAGTGTGTTGTGAATCCCTTGGAACGTGATACTTCTAGTGTGTTGTGAATCCCTTGGAACGTGATACTTCTAGTTTGTTGTGAATCCCTTGGAACGTGATACTTCTAGTGTGTTGTGAATCCCTTGGAACGTGATACTTCTAGTTTGTTGTGAATCCCTTGGAACGTGATACTTCTAGTTTGTTGTGAATCCCTTGGAACGTGATACTTCTAGTTTGTTGTGAATCCCTTGGAACGTGATACTTCTAGTTTGTTGTGAATCCCTTGGAACGTGATACTTCTAGTTTGTTGTGAATCCCTTGGAACGTGATACTTCTAGTGTGTTGTGAATCCCTTGGAACGTGATACTTCTAGTGTGTTGTGAATCCCTTGGAACGTGATACTTCTAGTTTGTTGTGAATCCCTTGGAACGTGATACTTCTAGTTTGTTGTGAATCCCTTGGAACGTGATACTTCTAGTGTGTTGTGAATCCCTTGGAATGTGATACTTCTAGTTTGTTGTGAATCCCTTGGAACGTGATACTTCTAGTTTGTTGTGAATCCCTTGGAACGTGATACTTCTAGTTTGTTGTGAATCCCTTGGAACGTGATACTTCTAGTTTGTTGTGAATCCCTTGGAACGTGATACTTCTAGTTTGTTGTGAATCCCTTGGAACGTGATACTTCTAGTTTGTTGTGAATCCCTTGGAACGTGATACTTCTAGTTTGTTGTGAATCCCTTGGAACGTGATACTTCTAGTTTGTTGTGAATCCCTTGGAACGTGATACTTCTAGTTTGTTGTGAATCCCTTGGAACGTGATACTTCTAGTTTGTTGTGAATCCCTTGGAACGTGATACTTCTAGTTTGTTGTGAATCCCTTGGAACGTGATACTTCTAGTTTGTTGTGAATCCCTTGGAACGTGATACTTCTA